>NC_043764.1:33105212-33262712 GCF_902148845.1 Salarias fasciatus
TGGCAAATGTGTTTGAGCATGTAGAATAACACAAAATGTGCATCAGCTTCACGAGTTAACAGTGTGACACTAACTGGAGCAGGTTAGGTTGATCAGTACGTCTACATTACATGAAAATCTCACAGGTGATCAATACAGTAAACATTCAAGAAAAACTTTTAAACAACAAATAAAATCAAATTCGTTTTGAAAAGAAAGTGTGTGGAGCTGATGTACAAACTTTTTGTGTAAATCCAGCCGACTCTTCTTTCAGTGTGTGTACATTAAGCCCGAGGTGTTGGCGCTTTCTTACCTGATTTGTGATCTGACCACCGAAGGTAACCCATGTCCCTGTAAACAAACAAACCGAAAACATTTGTATGAATTAAAAAAAAATACATGTGTGAAAAGAAGCATTTCATCTATTTCCACTGTGTCTTGCCCCTGTGACATGAACCATGACCGTCTACTGAGCCAGTCATTTGCTCGTTGATCAGACAGTGAGTAGGATCCATCCTGAAAGCGTCCCTGTGCCCAGCAGGAAATGGCGTACCACCAAAATAAGGTGATTTATAAAGCCATGCATGCATTAGCACTGTCAAAATTATCGCGACAATAACAAGTTCATTCTAATTCCTACTTTCGCCACTGATTTATTTGAAGTGCACATTTTGTGACCCTTATCTCACATCGTAGTTTGGGAAAGTGAGACTCAGATAGCATGCGGGTGTGGGCCACTTCAGGGAACAATCCGCCACTGTAGGCATTCTTCTGGGCACAAAACAGATGTAAGCCGAAACTGGCCCATGTGGTAAATACTACATTTGGGCCATAAATCCCAAAACAAATATGGCCCAAGTTTGGCAAATATGTGGCAGAATAGGGAATGGTTATTCTGTAGGTGAACCAAGGCTGGGCCATACATGGTTGAGCACACGTGGCCCACCTTTGCTGAAATGCATTTGGGCCAGTTTTGGCCAAAAGACGGCAAGTAAGCACCGACTAATCTGGATGTGAGCCTTAAGTGGCCCACATATGAGAAAACGCACATGGCCCATGTAGCTGTCGCAGTAAAAACAGTAATATTATTTATTCATTTTTTGTATAATATCCACTGTAATTTATGTTAGTATCTTTGTTGCAATACTGCCCTCGTGTGGTTAAAAAGTTATTGTGAGAAAGCTGCAGGTGGAAGCCTCGCCACACCGGGGAAGTTGTTTGCAAAGGAGGACAGAAAAGAAGGAAATGCAAAGAAACACGGACGGACAGCAAACCTAACAGCTCCCACATATTTGGATAGAAGGCACACGCGGTATGACTTTTTATTTCTGCAAATGTGGATGTTTATTTGAGTTTGTCATTTCATTGATGAATATTTTTTGTGTCTGTTACTTTTTAGTTTTTCACGTTGGTTCTTGCCCAGCAAGAAAGAAAGAAATCACTGGCAAAATCATCAGTCGATGCGTGGCCTATTGTGTGCAAATAAATAACCTGGGAGCGGTTACAGTGAAAAACGTGTCCCCTGCGTCGTCAATGAGGATCCATCGCAGCACCGGTGTGAGAGGAGCAAGCCAGCGAAAGAGCAACGAGTGAGCGGCGTGGCTTCAGCTCCACCATGCTCCAAGGGAGCGAGGCCAACGTGGAGACCATCACCAGCCTCCACGGTTCTGCAGCAGCTGGGTATCCAAACTTCAACAGCTTTTCCAGTGGAATTAAAGAAGACTAAAGCTTCATTTCAGCACAATGCAAGTCTACAGTAAGCCCACGTTTCAGAAGGATACCAGGTCAGACTGTTGATAAAAGTCAAAATACAAAGAAGAAGAGATAAAGGAAAACAGTTCAAAAGAGTTACAGAGAGTTAAAATTGTTTTCTAAGTGTTTTTGTTTATTTTTCGCTGAGGGACTGGTATTGTTTGATATTTAATATTGGGTTAACTTTGAAAATATTTGAAGTGCACTGTGCAAACACTTTGAGATGGAAGGTACTTCAGAAACACGTGTGTTAGAAGAAGTAATTGAAGCATTAGAAAAAGAAAAGGCTTTATTAGAGGTTAAACTAATGGATGAGCTTGAAGACGAAGAAAAAGAAGAGGTTGAAATACGCCGCGGAGAGATCCATGCACATCTTGAAATTCAAAGAATAGGTCAATGTCCAGTCCAAACTTTTCTTGGAGTTGAAACAGAAGTTAGGCATTCAGAGAGAGAAAGAAATCTGAGAAAATGTTAGAACTGAAAAGAGATGACATAATGAGCAAAGAGACAAGTTTTATGTCAACCTACTTGCACTTTAAAGCTGAGGTTCAACTCACAAGGTCGAAACTGAAAGGAGAATGCTCTAAACTTGAGTTAGGTGACATGATTCAAAAGGTTGAAAAATGTGAATCAGATTTCAAGCAAAGCTACGAGCGGCTACCCAAAAGTCCCCAGCATTTGGTTGTAACTTTTAATTTATTGTATTTCAAAATAAAACACCACCGTCGCCTTCAAAATGATCTTCATCCACACTAATGCAGCGCTCCAGCCGTGTCTCCCACTTCACCAATGCGTCGTCAGACCCGTGCGTAATTGTGCCATTCAGGGCCGGCTGTGATTTGTCTGTCCCCTCCTCCACATCTGCAAACCGCTGTCCCTTCAGCTGCTTCTTCAACCTGGGGAACAAGAAAAAGTCACTGGAGGCTTCATCTGGAGAATCAGGCGGATGGGAGAGGAGATTCATCTCATTCTTCTCCAGAAACTGCGTGAGGCGCAGCGCCGTGTCCGCTGGCGCTCTGTGGTGGTGGATCAACCGGCTCCACTCCGCCACGACGCTCTGCTTCCTCCTCACATCCTCACGGAGCGTCTGAGGACTTCCTGTAGTAGTCCTGGTTTACAGTCTGACCTGGAGGGACAGACTCGCTGTGGACGAGACCCTGGACAGCCAAGAAGCAGCTCAGCATTGTTTTCACGGCTGAGCGGACCTGACGCGCCGACATCTGGCCCTTTTCAAACCCCCGGACCACTCATGGACCTGAGTCTTCCCCAGAGCAGCATCCTTGTAGGCTTGCTGCAACAAGCTGAGTGTTTCTGCTGCTGTTTTTTCCCAGCAAAAAGCAGAATCTAATGTTCGCGCGCTGCTGTAGCTTTCCAGTTAATGTCGCCATTTCGGAAAAATCGCAGACCGCAGCTGCACTCTGTTACTATACTGTATTGGCCCGAATATAAGACGATGTTTTTTTCCAGAAACTGCTTCCTCAAAAGTGGGGTGGTGTTATAATCGCGGACTTACGGTAGATGGTCAATACCCATCCGCGCCGCTAGATGGAGCCAAAGTATCACTGAGCAGAGAGCGAGTGGAGCGATGAAATGAGATCAAATGATCTGATGAAAAATGGCGGATCATCTGGAACAAAGGGGCTGAACGCTGGACAACTGAGCAAACAACAGAGGAGAAGTTATGATACCAACTTTAAACTGATGGTGATCAACGCAGCAGAGTCATCAAACTACTGCCAAGCCGCCAGGAGGTCTGGTGGAGCAGAGCCTCGTTCTTATTGGAGAGCACAGAAAAAACGCCTAAAGATGCTAACGCTATGAGAAAAGGTTGCCCTGGTCCCGAGAGAGACGCTTCAGAGAGACTGATAGAAAGGTGAGTGAACACGTCACTGGAAAAACGGAAAGACGGAATGTCCACCACCAGAGCCTGATTCAGCTGAAGGACCTGGAAAGTTGTTTACATCATTTATGCAGTTTTGACCCCTTGAGGTTCTTATTTGTTGCTTATTGTTTCTTATTTTGAGAAAGAGAATATATTTTTTGTTCAATACTGTAGTAATATTTTTTTCATTTTATATCTCCTGAAATGTTATCTCAGTTGTGAGTTTTTGAGTTTATAATAATTATATAATAAAAAAGTTGTTTTATGAGTGACCTTCTTGTCTTCAGCATTTTTTTTTTTTTTTTTTTTTCACAAAATGATCTTTGAAAAATAGGGGTCGCGTTATAATCGGAGTCGTCTTATATTCGGGCCAATATGGTAAATAGCGCCTGACAGGCGTCAGTGTCACTCTGGGAGCTCAGCTTTTTCACAGATATGCACGAGACTTACCTGCAGCACATCTGATGGCCAGAAGTCGAAACTCATTAATATTAGTATTTTACGACCAAATTCCGGTTTGTTTTGAGTCCCCCCTCATATGTAGCTTTACGTGCACTTGACCGCACCATCTCAAGACATAAGGAGAAAAATGGAGAGTGGCAGTTTGGTTTATACTGATATCAAAAGCTTCTGAAAAGGCATCATGTTGATTCTGACAAGGAACTTAATGCATAAGCTGCAAGAGAATCTGTCTTTCAATTACTGCAAAGAGAGGATGCAAAGTCAATTTATGGCTCAACTGTGTCAAGGCAGAGAAGTCAGTACAAAAGTCTAAGTGAGCACAAAAGTCAATTGTCTGCAAAAAGGGCTGAAGCAGCAGCACGTTTAGCTTCAAAACAAGCAGAACTAAACAGAGAAATGGAAATCTCAATGCAAAGACAGGAGACTTTAGCTCAGCAAGAGAAGCAGAAAATGTTGGAGAACCAAAGAGATCTTGAGGTAATAGAGGCAGAATACAAGGTATATGCTGAAGAAGAATCAAAGGCGAATGCAGAAAAAACTGCAAGTGAAATAAAGGTCACTTCAAGTCAGCTTCCAAAACAGCAGCAGCACAATGTCTCAAGCCCAGAAGTTCTTTGTAAGCCAGCGCCAGCTTTACCTGAGCTTAAAAGTGAAAATATTTTCCAAAGGGTGTATGTACCACAAACTTGTGAAAGTAATACAATGCCAAAGCACACTGAAGTAGCACTAGTTCAAGTGTTAAAGGACTCGTTGACAATGACAAGACTGCCAGCTCCTGAACCATTTACATTTAGCGGGGATCCGCTGACTCCCTCTAGAACTGCCACCTTATCGTGGTAGAGGAGTTTGAGAGCCCGCATGATCCCAGGAGCTCTGTTGCCGGGGGGCTTTATGCCCCCTAGTGGGGTCTCCCATGGCAAACAGGTCCTGGGTGACGGGCCAGACTGAGAGCAGTTCAAAAGCCCTTATGAGAAGGAATACAACAAAGGTCGTGACGTCGCCCGGTATGGCGCAGCCGGGGCCCCACCAGCCAGGCCTAGGGTTGGGGCTCGTAAGCGAGCGCCTGGTGGCCGGGCCTTTGCCCACAGGGCCCGGCCGGGCTCAGCCCAAAGGAACGACGTGGGTAGACCCTCCGGTGGGCTCACCACCCACCGAGGGAACCGTAGGGGCCGGGTGCAATGTGGATTGGGTGGCAGCCGACGGCAGGGTGCCCGGCGACCTGATCCTCAGACACAGAGACTGGCTCTAGGGACATGGAATGTCACCTCGATGGGGGGGAAGGAGCCCGAGCTTGTGAGGGAGGTTGAGAGGTACCGGCTAGATATAGTCGGGCTCACCTCCACGCAGCCGGGGCTCTGGAACCCAACCTCTCAAGAAGGACTCTCCACTTCTCTGGCGTTGCCCACAGTGAGGGGCGGCAGGCTGGTGTGGATTTGCTTATAGCCCCACAGCTCAGCCGCCATGTGTTGGAGTTCACCCCAGTGAACGAGAGGGTCTGGTCCCTGGTCCTCCGGGTTGGGGACAGGTGCCTCACTGTTGTCTCGGCTTACGGGCCGAACAGCAGTGCAGAGTACTCGGCCTTCTTGGAGTCCCTGGGAGGGGCGCTGGACAGTGCTCTGACTGGGGACTCCATTGTTCTACTGGGGGACTTCAACACCCACATGGGCAGCGACAGTGAGACCTGGAAGGGGGTGATTGGATCGGCCTCCCCAATCTGAACCCGAGTGGTGTTTTGTTACTGGACTTCTGTGCTAGCCACAGTTGGTCCATAACAAACACCATGTTCGAGCACAGCGGTGTCCATAAGTGCACTTGGCACCAGGACACCCTAGGTCGGAGGTCGATGATCGACTTTGTTATCGTGTCATCTGACCTCTGACCTCATGTTTTGGACACTCGAGTGAAGAGAGGAGCAGAGCTGTGGACCGATCACCACCTGGTGGTGAGCTGGATTTGCTGGCGGAGGAGGAAACCGGACAGACTTGGCAGACCCAAACGTGTTGTGAGGGTCTGCTGGAAACGTCTGGTGGAACCCTCTGTCAGCAGGGTTTTCAACTCCCACCTCCGGGAGAGCTTCTCTCATGTCCCAAGGGAGGCTTGGGACATTGAGTCCGAGTGGACCATGTTCTCTACCTCCATTGTCGAAGCAGCTGCCCGGAGCTGTGGTCGTAAGGTCTCCGGTGCATGTCGTGGCGGCAACCCTCAAACCCGGTGGTGGACACCGGAAGTAAGGGCTGCCGTCAAGCTGAAGAAGGAGTCCTATCGAGCCTTGTTGGCTCATGGGACTCCAGAAGCAGCTGACAGGTACCGGCAGGCCAAGAGAACTGCAGCCCGAGTGGTTGTGGAGGCAAAAACTCAGGTCTGGGAGGAGTTCGGGAGGCCATCGGTCAGCCTCGAAGAAATTCTGGCAAACCGTCCGGCGCCTCAGGAGGGGAAAGCAGGTCTCCGCCAACACTGTTTACAGTGGAGGAGGAGCTGCTGACCTCAACTGGGCATATTGTTGGACGGTGGAAGGAATACTTCGAGGCCCTCCTCAATCCCGTCGCCACGTCTTCCGTGGAGGAAGCAGAGTCTGAGGTCTCAGAAGTGGACTCATCCATCACCCAAACTGAAGTCACCGAGGTGCTCGGTAAGCTCCTCGGTGGCAAGGCACCGGGGGTGGATGAGATTCGCCCCAAGTACCTTAAGTCTCTGGATGTGCAGGGACTGTCTTGGTTGACACGTCTCTGCAACATCGCGAGGCAGTCGGGGACAGTGCCTCTGGACTGGCAGACCAGGGTGGTGGTCCCTGTTTAAAAAGGGGGACCGGAGGGTGTGCTCCAACTATAGGGGGATCACACTCCTCAGCCTCCCTGGGAAAGTCTATTCCAGGGTACTACAGAAGGACGATTTGACCGATAGCCGAACCTCAGATTCAGGAGGAACAATGAGGTTTTCGTCCTGGTCGTGGAACAGTGGACCATCTCTATACCCTCCATAGGGGGCTTTGTGGACTTGGAGAAGGCGTTCGACTGCGTCCCTCGTGGTGTCTTGTGGGGGTGCTCCAGGAATACGGAGTCCGGGGCCCCTTGTTAAGGGCCATCCGGTCTTTGTATGACTGGAGTAGGAGTCTGGTCCGCATTGCTGGCAGTAAGTCGGACCTGTTCCCGGTGCATGTTGGACTCCGGCAGGGCTGCCCTTTGTCACCGGTTCTGTTCACAATCTTTATGGACAGAATTTCTAGGTGCAGCCAGGGGCCGGAGGGGGTGCGGCTTGGGAACCACAGGATTTCATCTCTGCTTTTTGCAGATGATGTTTTCCTGTTGGCTTCATCGAACCCGGACCTACAGCATGCACTGCGGCGGTTCACAGCCGAGTGTGAAGTCGACAGGGATGAGGATGAGCACTTCCAAATCCGAGGCCATGGTCCTCGACCGGAAGAAGGTGGCTTGCCCCCTCCATGTCGGTGGAGAGACTCTGGCCCAAGTGGAGGAGTTTAAGTATCTTGGGGTCTTGTTCACGAGTGAGGGATGGATGGAGGAGAGATTGACAGGCGGATCGGTGCAGAGGCTGCAGTGATGCAGTCGTTGTATCGGTCCGTCGTGGTGAAGAAGGAGCTGAGCCGAAAGGCGAAGCTCTCGATTTACCGGTCAATCTATGTTTCCACCCTCACCTATGGTCATGAACTTTGGGTCATGACTGAAAGGACAAGATCCCAGATACAAGTGGCTGAAATGAGCTTCCTCCGTAGGGTGGCTGGGCGCTCCCTTAGAGACAGGGGGAGGAGCTCAGTCACCAGGGAAGAGCTGCTACTCCTCCACATCGAGAGGGGCCAGCTGAGGTGGCTCGGGCATCTGGTTGGGATGCCTCCTGGACGCCTCCCTAGGGAGGTGTTCCGGGCATGCCCCACCAGGAGGAGACCCCGGGGAAGACCCAGGACACGCTAGAGAGACTATGTCTCCCGACTGGCCTGGGAACGCCTTGGGATCCTCCTAGAGGAGCTGGAGGAAGTGTCTGGGGACAGGGAAGTCTGGGCATCCCTGTTGAGACTGCTGCCCCTGTGACCCGGCCCTGGATAAGCGGTTGAAGTTGGATGGATGGATGGATGGGGATCCGCTGAAATTCAGTGAGAGGAGCACCTATTTCAAAGCTTTAATAGAGACTAGCTGTGTTGATCCAGCTTACAGATTGTTCTACCTGAAAAAGTACATAAGTGGGGAAGCTCTTACTGTATTAGAAAGGACATTTTAAAGAAGTGATGAGGAACCTTACACCCAGGCTTGGGAGGCTTTGAATAAACGTTACGGCCATTCATTTGTTGTCCAGAGAGCATTCAGAGGAAAACGAAGCAGTTTGCCAAAGATTGGGTCAAAAGAGTCTCTGAAACTGCGAGAGTTTAGTGATTTCCCATTTCATGCAAAAACGCTATGCCTCATGTACAAGGTCTCGGGGTATTAGACGATTCTGAGGAAAATAAAAAAATACTCCTCAAGCTACCAGACTGGGCAACAACACATTGCAACAGATATGTAACTAAAACATTGGATGAGGGAAAAGAATATCCAAGTTTTGCGGAATTTACTGACTTTGTGGCTGAAGAAGCACGCATAGCATGCAACCCAGTTTTGTCCTTGTTTGCATTGCGAACATGTGACGAACCAGACAAGGAGCAAAAGCGTCCTAAGGCGAGTGTCTTTACTATGACAAAAGGAAACAAGAATACTAAGGCGGCAAGCACAGCTCAGAGTAACAAGGAACTCAAATCTCCCCCTTCCACAACTCAGAACAAAAGACAAATTGAGTGCATTTGTTGTAAGCAAAGCCACTTTATTTACAAGTGTGGAAAATTTGCTGAAATGGCTCTCGTCCCAACTCAGCCGGAAGGTGGAGAAGAAGAAACAGGACTGGCCATAACCTTTCCAGCCAGGTGCACAATAGCACTCGCATTCTGGATACATAGAGAAAAAAAAACACATTAAAAACACAAAATAACATTGCTGCCCTGGATCTGTGTTTACTGCTGGCAAAAAGAGTTATTGCACTTTCATGGAGAAAGACCAGTAAACCTAAATTTATTGCCTGGATTAAGGAAATGTCCACAACTTTACCTATGGAGAAAATCACTTACATTATAAAGGGTAAACTACCACATTTCCAAAATATTTGGGGCCCTTTTATTCAATACATGCTCCTGACACCGCAATACTCAAGCATATTGCAAGATGGCGGCGCCAGGTATGGCAGGAGTAGTCTCGGCTCTATTCATTCTTATATTGTTCGTGACATTTTCTGGTGTCAGTCAGACACCGTCGGATCATTACTTTTACGACCTGAAACTGTCATTGTTAAACAAGCCGATGACAACCCACGGATGCAAACATTTTGGATTCGGAAAGTACGCCCTGGCTGCTACGTTCATTCATCCGCACCTTTTCCGTCAATCAACTACTAAAACTGCACTGAAACAACGGCAAACCATCGCTCTTGTCATCGTCATCTGCCTCCTGCTATCTGGGGACATCCACCAGTGTCCAGGCCCCATCAACCTCGGACCAGACCAGAGCCACCACCATGCTAACATCGCCGCTAATGGGAGCAACATCCATAACTTTCAGGTATTCTCACCTTGTTCTTTCTACACCGCACCTCAATCAACTCACCTCCATCCATCTGCTCTCCCTGCGAGTGTCACGGTGTCACCCGTGCCCAGGACGGCCGAGGCGATCAGCGGGATGGAGCCCGGGAGTCGCGTCTCCAACTGGGACAGTACGCGGGTGCTAGCCCCGCTGGATCTCAACCTCCACCCGGCGCACTCTAGCCCAGCCGCTCCAGTCAGCGCAGAGGGGCACGGGCTCCACAACCGCCGACCACATTCTGCGCGAAGATCGCCGATCCTTGCCCAGAACGGGGAATACTCCACCAGCTTGCTTCCACCACAACTTTGCCGGCATCTCACCGGCGCTCACGCAACGCGTCACTGGCAGCTACGTCATCCGAGAACGACCACCACAAGGAACAATAACAGATTACGTCAGGCTGAGACACGCCGGAGACATGGAAAACGCGGGGTGGATTTCCGCCTTCTCCGGACTTTTCCAAAACACCAGCCCATATCCAAAATCAAAATAACACTTTTCAATTCTCAATCACTTACAAATAAAACCGGACTAATATTGGACCATATCCTTGATAACCAATTGCATATGATGTGCCTTACTGAAACCTGGCACAAACCACAATCTTACATCACACTAAATGAAGCTTGTCCCCCAGGATACTCCTTTCTGGAGAAGGCCAGGACTTCTGGTCGTGGAGGGGGTCTTGCTGTCATTTACCATAAAGACCTTATCGTAACCCCTCTCCCACAACCACAGCTGACTACCTTTGAGTGTCTTACATTCAAATGTAGATCACAAAAAGAAACACTAACATTTGTCCTCATTTACCGCCCTCCAAAAACATGTCCTGGATTTATAAATGAACTACAAGAGCTTCTCACATCAATTTGTGCAACATCACAAAATACACTTATAATGGGAGATTTCAATCTGCATGTTGACTGTCCTACAAATCGCCCTGCTGCAGAATTCCTTGAACTCCTGGACTATCTGCATCTCTCCCAGCATGTCACAATACCCACTCACGCAAAAGGTCATATACTCGATCTTGTAATAACCGACGCTGTCCCTGCAATCACAAACTTGCAAGTCTTCGACCTGGGAATGTCAGACCATAAGGCCATCTCTCTGGAACTGCCCCTAGCAGGTTCCCACCCAAAAACAAGACGGCAAATCCAGTTCAGAAACTTAAAAGAAATAGACACGACACTCTTCAACCACGACATACAGGAAATCTCACCAGTCACGCAGTTCCCATCAGTTAATGGTTCTGTTGACCACTATAACTTAAATCTTCATAACATCCTTGAGTCACATGCACCCCTAAAGACTAAAACAGTTACTTTCTCCCGATCTGCCCCATGGTACACCCCAGAGCTGCGCAAAATGAAAACAGCTGGCCGTGCCCTGGAACGAAGATATGTCTCCAGTGGTTTACATGTGCATAAACAGGCCTACCGCGAGCATCAACAATCATATTCTAGAGCACTAAACACAGCCAGGTCTCAATATCTCTCTTATAAAATCTCAAACAGCACCAGTAACTCTAAACAGTTGTTCTCAACAATCAATTCACTGATCAAACCTCCCTCTCACACACACACCGATGTCAGCACCGATCAGTGCAACAGATTCATGGACTTCTTCACCAATAAGGTAGCCTCAATCCGGTCTAACATCCCTACTACAGCCTCACCCCTCTCTGATACCACTCTCCCTATGCCACTACACTCATTCGCCATTTTCTCAAACATCACTCATTCAGAGTTGGAGAGGATCATAAAAAACATGAAACCCTCCACATGCCCTCTGGACCCCTTGCCTACCTCCCTACTGAAATCCAACATTGCGGCCATTAGTCCACTAATCACAGAAATCATTAACCAGTCTCTCCAGTCCGGTCAGGTCCCTCCAGCTCTCAAAACAGCAGTCATCCGCCCCCATCTGAAAAAGCCCTCTCTCGACCCCGAAATCCTTGCTCACTACAGGCCTATTTCAAATTTACCTTTCCTCTCCAAGGTACTAGAAAAGGTGGTTGCAGCCCAACTACATTCCCATCTTCATAGCCATCACTTATATGAAAAATTTCAATCTGGTTTCCGATCTGCACACAGCACAGAGACAGCTCTGGTCCGCGTCATGAACGATCTACTCATGGCTGTGGACCAGGGCTCACCATCCCTCCTCCTGTTACTGGACTTGTCAGCTGCCTTCGATACCGTCGATCACACCATTCTGCTCCATCGCCTCCAATCAGTGATTGGTATCACTGGAACCACTTTCAAATGGTTCCAATCCTACCTCACGGACAGAATAGAATATGTGCAACTCGGCAAATCCAAGTCTTTCCCCCATTCGGTAAGCTGTGGTGTACCACAAGGTTCAGTTCTCGGTCCAACCCTCTTTTCCATATACATGCTTCCCCTTGGTCATATCATTCAAAAACACAATGTCTCATTTCACTGCTATGCTGACGACACTCAGTTATACATAAAAATGGACTCCGCACTCCCCTCAGCTCTACCACCAGCACTCTGTGTTTGCCTGGAGGAGATAAGGGCATGGATGTCTGAAAACTTTCTTCAATTAAACAGCAACAAAACAGAAGCCATCTTGGTTGGTACAACACATCAAACTCGGTCCCTCCCCTTCAGCAGTATTCCCATTTTTGGTCATAACATTTCCCTGTCATCCTCTGTTAAAAATCTTGGAGTCATCTTTGACCCTCAGCTCACTCTTGAAACCCACATAAACCACCTCTGTAAAATCTCTTTCTTCCACCTCAAAAACATCGCCAAACTCCGCCCCTCCCTCTCCCAACCAGACGCTGAGAGGCTGGTCCATGCCTTCATCTCCTCCAGGCTGGATTACTGCAATGCCCTCCTCGTCGGGATCCCTGGCAAGAATCTGCAAAAGCTGCAGCACATTCAGAACTGTGCTGCCCGGATCTTGACGAGGAGGCGCAAATTCGATCATATCACACCGATACTCAAAACTCTCCACTGGCTGCCAATCAAATACAGAATCCACTACAAAGTCTGCCTCCTCACTCACCAGTGCCTACATGGAACTGCCCCGTCCTACCTCCGCGAACTACTTACACCCCATACCGCCACACGAAGTCTCCGCTCCTCCTCCTCTTCCACCTACTGCCTCCAACAACCCAGGACTAAACTCTCCACCATGGGAGGCGGGGCCTCCAGGCAGTGGCCCCTCGGCTGTGGAATGCTCTCCCTGGGACACTGAGGGCCCCACTAAGTGTGGAAACCTTTAAAAAAGGCCTAAAGACTTTATTGTTTCAAAAGGCCTATTAGATCCATTGTCTTCTCCATCTTGGTCTTGACTTGAAGTTTTAATATGTTTAATATGTTATGTTTTTTTTTTTTTTTTTTTTTTTTTTCCTCTGATCTTTGTATTTCTGCCCGAGAATTGTTTTTAATCTTGTTTTGTAGCACTTTGAGATTTCTTTTGAAATGTAAAGCGCATTACAAATAAAATGTATTATTATTTATTATTATTATTAATACATGGGGAATGTGGACTTAAGTAATGTGATGAATGAGGAGGTTGAGGCATAGACATTATTGGCCCTTTGCAGGTTTTCTAAATTAATTTCTTTTCGTTTATTATTGGGATTCTTTATCCTGTGCGAACTGTACTCTTTTTGAAATTGAGAAACTGGAAGAATAGTGAAAAACCTTAAGCTTTCCCATGTTACAACAGAGAAACTTTTTTTTTGTTTGTTTTTGTTGTTTGTTTGTTTTTTATTTTAATTAGTTGTTTTTGTTTATCTCTTTGTTTTTATTTTTGAATATATACACTAACTATATTTACAGTTCATATATTCTGTTTTGCACTAACTGATGTTACACAGATCTGGTTTGTAAAGTAAGGGTGATTGAACATTGAAGTGTCTGTGGTAAGAAATTTGAGAGATTTGGATCATTACAAGTCATGATGAATTTAGTTTTGTTTTTTTGTTTTATTCGTTTGTTTGTTTTTGATTTCTGTTTTCTGTTGAGATTTGATTGAAAGCCTATATTGTGGAGTAAGAACTTAAGTTTAAAGAAAAGGGAAGAAAAGGAAGGGAAGAGGAAAGAGAGAAAAAAAGACAGGATATAATTACTTTTGCTTAATGAATTACACACTTAATAGTCATTCTTTTTTGAGATCGGAATACACAGATCGTAGGATTTATGATTTTGAAAATGATGTCGATCCAGAGAATCATGTTTTTAGTCACATTCATGATTCTTGTAGATATTATACTGAGGAACTTCTTCAGGACAGCGTTAAGACCCTTTCATTAAGTCATTTCAATTGTAGAAGTTTACCTAAAAAATTCACAAAAATTAATGATTTTTTGGACACATTTAAAAATAACTTAAGTTATTTAACTTAAATTCAACTTAAGTGAAGAGAAGGATATTGATTTGAGCATTAATGGTTATGATTTATATGTTACCAATAGAACTAACAGGAGTGGAGGGGGTGTGGCTCTTTATATTGATAATAATTTAAAATGTAAACTAGTGGAACGCTTCACAGTTGTAATTGACGATCTAATGGAGTGTATTGCAGTGGAAACTGAATTAGAAAAAAGGAGGAACATGGTTGTTGCATGTGTTCATAGGAAAACCAGGATCAAATGTAGAAACATTTAAGGATAGTTAAGATGATTTAATGAAAGATTTAAATGACAATAAATCACTTATACTCTGTAGTGATTTTAACATTGACCTTTTAAAGGTATCTACACATGAACAATCTTCAGACTTTCTGGACACATTATACAGCAGAGGACGAGACCCATTGATTACAAAGCCTGGTAGAGTTACATCCTTCAGTGCAACACTAGTTGATAATATTTTCACAAATGTTCTGGATAACAGCATTACTAGTGGCCTTGTGATAAATGAAATAAGTGATCATTTACCTGTATTTGCAACATTTAATTATGAACTACAACGAAAGAATACAGAAAATTGCCGTAGATATAAAAGGGTGAGGACTCATGACTGAATAAATTCTTTTAGAAATGATCTCTTAAAACAGGAGTGGAATGGGGTTTACACAAATGAAGTAAATACTGCATATAATACATTTTTACAATGTTATTTAGCTCTTTACGATCAGCACTGTCCAGCAGTTCTATGTAAGCGTAAAACTAATAACAAAAATCCCTGGATATCAAGGAGCCTACAAAATGCATGTAAAAAGAAAAATAAACTTTATTATAGAGACTTCATAAAATCCAAAACAGAGACTGCTGAAAAAAAATATAAAGTGTACAAAACTAAGTTAACCAATATATTGAGAAAGGCAAAAAAAGAATATTATAATGCAATTCTACAAGAAAATAAAAACAATATTAAGGGTACATGGAACATTTTAAATAGTGTAATAGGTTATAAATCTAGCGCATTAGACCTACCCAATCATTTTATTAAGGACAGTAAGGTGATTAATAGAATGAATGAAGTGGCAAATTAATTTAACTCTTTTTTTGTAAATGTTGGGCCTAATTTGGCAAATGATATTATAAAAAATCAGGGTCAAATAGACAGTGGCTGGAAAATGGATAATAAGGTGATGCAATCAATGTTTCTTAGTGAGATTATGTAGCATAAAAGATCCGAGTGGATCGGACCACGGAGCCGAGATCGGTTCAGATGCATTAAGAACGGTCCGATGGCCCGGATTTATGCCGGCGCATCGGTTTTTTAAATTCCAGTACATGTTGTGCCCAGTATGTATACATAAACGCTGCCTCCGGCGCAAAACGGCGTCTCACGTCGCCGCCATGTTACTGCTTTATCTCTGATCTGAAAAGAGCCTGATTGTGACTGTGGAACCTGAACGCCTCACAGCTGAGCGACCGTCACCTGCTGCATCCGAGAGCAACACGATGGTCACTGAACAACAAGATGTAGATAAAACAACAACAGAACAGTAAACAGCCACGCTAAACCCAAAAGTTAAACCTACCAGAACAACGTTTCCCTCCTTCTCTCCAAGCCGCCGCTACGCCGCTCACACACTTCCTCTCAGAACTGAACTGTCCGTCAACAACACCTTTCCCGTTCTGTCTCGAGTTTAAATCTTCTTTCCACCGTCTCAGAAGCTGAGATGCGTCCCGTCGACTGATGCTGAAGCACGAAAGAATCGTTCAAATCCAGCTAGTTCGTTGGTGGCTAACAGCTAAGCTAACCTCTGACTGCAACGTTTCGCAGCAGGACGCTTTTACGAAGTGTCCCTGAACGCAGCACGGTGCTGCACAGCGCCGCAGGTCGTTCACTGAATCAGAGGGTTTCAGGTGTTTCACAGGTGATGAAGGCGGTTCAGGAGGAGCTGGTCCTGACAGGGTCATCGATGGCGTCACTGCCTCTGTGAAGCAGCTGCCTCACATTCTTAAAATCATCTGGTCGGCCAGATATGATTGTGCAGGCCACTTTTTATTTATATTTATCATTATTTAATTTATTTATATTTATATATTATTTTGATTTATTTATATAAATTATATTTATTTTATTTTGTAATAATTTCTTTTTTATCTATTTTTTTATACCTTAGTTTTTTTCATTGGGATTGTATTTTAAGAACATCCAGAGTTTGAAGTTGTTGAAATGACTGTAGTTGTTGAAGTCTGTTTTGGTTTACTCTGAATACAAAAAAATAAACAAAATCTGTTTTGAAGTTTAATTTCTGTTTTTCTCTCTTAGTTACAGAGTGCCTGAGAGTTACATTAAAGGTATAATACAGAATTTTGATTTCCGGGTGGATCACCTAAATAATTGGTGGGTCCGTTTGTCAGTCATTCTGACGAGCTGCTTTTGTAAGGCGGTTCTACGAGCTTGCGCCCAATCAGCTTCTCCGTTTTGCGCATTCAGAGTGCTTCTGTAGCCGTGAGCTTCTGAGCTACTCCTTACCGATGGCGAGTCTGACATAATGAAACTGTAACTGTTTCGGAAAACAAGCTTTATTTATGAGCGAGGCGGATCGCAGAAACTGTAAACAGAGCCGTGCACGCCGGAGAAGAGGAGATCGCGCTCGCACGCTTCCACGTTTCCTGGGAGAAGCAGGAGAGCCGGGCGGATGGTCTGGAGCATGGCGTTGTTCAAAAAGTGAGTAACAGACTTTTGGCTTCATCTTTTCGAGAACACGTGATGCAGACAGGCATGGTGGCGTCTCGGCTGCCGCTGCCTGAAGCTTTGTCAATTTAGTTTACATTAGGTTATTTTATGTGTCAACTTGAGCAAGACCATGTAAAAGTAACAAGAATTTTTTTCGACCGTAATTTTAGCTGTTTTCTGCATTTGAAAGAATAAAATGTGAAAATTGCAAATCGAATCGCAATCGCATTATTGGTGAGAAAAATCGCAATTAGGTTTTTTGTCAAAATCGTGCAACCCTAATCATCATGATATCACTACTTTTAAAATCTGGAGATGACACTGAGAACAGCCACAGTTTAAACTCATCTGAAATCTTCTGATCTGTGTGTTTGTGGCCAATAAGTTTATTATTCTAACAGAGAAAGAGGCTGGTTTATGTCAGCATTTCTCCTTCACGTGTGGCTGTTTGTCTTAGAAGTGAGTCTTGATTTAAACACTTCATCAAGTCAATCTGAAGCCTGCTTTTCACGAAGCAACTGAATTAGAGCCATATGAAATCCGTGTTAACGGAATCGCGGACGGAATCGCGGAAATGGCCAATAAAAACGGAATTGGAATAAAACGCGTAATATTGCGGAATTCGTCCTAATCTGGTCTGAAATTCAGTTTTCGGGAGAAAATGGAACCTTATAGTGCAAAGCAAACATGCCGGGGGGACCGCCCGAGCTGCTGCAACGTGTACGTCACTTCCACAGCGCTGCTAACATGCTAAAGCTGCGTTCACAACGCCAAATGCTTTCCGCAATTTTGCGTCAAAATACAATTGAAAACAAATGTTCCAGCCACGACGAGACGCGACGCAACAACACAATGTCCAAGCGAGCTGCTCCCTCCCCTCTCACACATTCAAGAAAGTTATGAAACTCCACGCTAAGCGCTAAATACAGAGCAGAACAGTACACGGACTTTTATGCCTCAGGAGAAAAGCTTTTTTCGTAAATGCTGTCAACATACTGTGGACTGGACTCGCAAGGACGCATGCGACTAATTGAAAATTATTTCTTTGTTGCAGGACTTTAAACATTAAATCGACTGTTATATCCTATTAAATTGTGGACATTTATTCATTTCCACTTACCAGACACCTTTTTTTATGGTAAAAATGAGCATAAAAAACAAAATACCAAATACAGAAATATTAAAACGGAAAAAACGGAATTGGGGAAAAAATAAAACGGATTTCATATACCTCTGAACTGAATTTACAGTCAAATGAAAGTGAAAAACTTTGAGATTTTCTCACCTGAATCCAAAACTTGACTCTTTACACACTGGCTGTGGCTGAATGGATGATCCTACAGAGATAAAATCTATACCATAAATCCATGAAAGGCTTCTGATGGCCACAGTGGACAAAAATTTTTCAATTTTTGCCTTTTGGTTCTCGAACAATGGCATTTCTTCAACCGTGCGCATTCCATTAAAAACTGCTGGCTGGTGAGTGCAGCTCGTTGCCATGGCAACAGGCGCCATTGGGTGTGACATCACTGGACACGCCTTTGGTCTTGTTCCAGCTCTGATGACATCATCATGTGCTCTGCACCTTTCAGATTGGCTCTGCTGATCTGTTTCACTTTGTGTCAGAACTCCAGCAAGGAAGCATCTGGTGCATCTCTGCTCCACACCAAGAGACTTTAAGCACGTTTCAACGCGTTTCTACACTTTTTTACACAGTCAGCGGCGTTTCAAACACAGTTAGCTGCATTTCTACACAGTTAGCTGCATTTCTACACACTTAGCTGCATTTCAAACTGTCAGTGGCATTTCAAACACATCTCAGAAATGTCTAACAATCAGAAACCCAGAGGCAGAGGCGGGTTTCCTCAGAACCCTCGCCATCGGCTCACTGTTCCTCCGGAACTTCTCAGTATGCGATCCCATATCGATGAGCTCCTGGAGACGATTAAGATCAGAGAAATGGAGCTCGTGGCTTTGAGAAATGATCTGAAGGAGAAGGCAGGAAGGCTGGAGCAGGAGGAGAAGGAGAAGCAGTTCCTCCAGGACAGAAACAAGTTCCTCCAGGCCACAATAGAGTCCCTCCAGGAGAAGAACGAGCTCCTCAAAGCCCCAAATGACTCCCTCCTCAAGGAGGACAAGTCCCTCGAAAAAGAGAACCAGACCCTGAAGGAGGACATCCAGACCCTCCAGGAGGAGAAGCAGTTCTTCCAGGCCAGAATAGAGTCCCTCCAGGAGAGGAACAAGTTCCTCGAAGCCCAGAACCACTCCTTCCTGGAAGAGAATGAGTCCCTGAATGAGGAGAACCAGACCGTGCAACAGAAAAACCAGTTCCTCCAGAAGGAGAACCAGACCCTGCAGAAGGAGAACCAGACCCTCCAGAAGGAGAACCAGTTCCTCCAGAAGGAGAACCAGATCCACCAGAAAGAGAACAAGACCTTCCAAAAGGAGAACCAGACACTCCAAAAAGACATCTGGACCCTCCAGAAGGAGAACCAGCCCCTCCAAAAGGAGAACCAGATCCTTCACAAGGAGAACCAGACCCTTCACAAGGCGAGCCAGACCCTCCACAAGGAGAACCAGACCCTCCAGAAGGAGAACCAGACCCTCCGGAAGGAGAACCAGACCCACCAGAAAGAGAACGAGACCCACCAGAAAGAGAACGAGACCCACCAGAAAGAGAACAAGACCCTCCAAAAGGAGAACCAGACCCTTCACAAGGCGAGCCAGACCCTCCACAAGGAGAACCAGACCCTCCGGAAGGAGAACCAGACCCTCCGGAAGGAGAACCAGACCCTCCGGAAGGAGAACGAGACCCACCAGAAAGAGAACGAGACCCACCAGAAAGAGAACGAGACCCACCAGAAAGAGAACGAGACCCACCAGAAAGAGAACGAGACCCACCAGAAAGAGAACGAGACCCACCAGAAAGAGAACAGGACCCACCAGAAAGAGAACAGGACCCTCCAAAAGGAGAACAGGACCCTCCGGAAAGAGAATGAGACCCTCCAAAAAGAGAACCAGACCCTCCAGGAGGAGAAGCAGTTCTTCCAGGCCAGAATAGAGTCCCTCCAGGAGAGGAACAAGTTCCTCGAAGCCCAGAACCACTCCTTCCTGGAAGAGAATGAGTCCCTGAATGAGGAGAACCAGACCGTGCAACAGAAAAACCAGTTCCTCCAGGACGAGAACCAGTTCCTCCACAAGAACAACCAGACCCTCCACAAGGAGAATGAGACCCTCCAGAAAGAGACTGAGACCTTCCAAAAGGAGAACCAGACCCTCTGGAAGGAGAACCAGACCCTCCAGAAAGAAAACGAGACCCACCAGAAAGAGAACGAGACCCTCCAAAATGAGAACGAGACCCTTCACAAGGAGAACCAGACCCTCCGGAAGGAGAACGAGACCCACCAGAAAGAGAACGAGACCCACCAGAAAGAGAACGAGACCCTCCAAAAAGAGAACCAGACCCTCCAGGAGGAGAAGCAGTTCTTCCAGGCCAGAATAGAGTCCCTCCAGGAGAGGAACGAGTTCCTCGAAGCCCAGAACCACTCCTTCCTGGAAGAGAATGAGTCCCTGAATGAGGAGAACCAGACTGTGCAACAGAAAAACCAGTTCCTCCAGGACGAGAACCAGACCCTGCAGAAGGAGAACCAGTTACTCCAGAAGGAGAACCAGACTCTCCACAAGGAGAATGAGACCCACCAGAAAGAGAACGAGACCCTCCAGAAAGAGAACGAGACCTTCCAAAAGGAGAACCAGACCCTCCAGAAAGAGAACCAGCCCCTCCAAAAAGAGAACCAGACACTCCACAAGGAGAACGAGACCCTCCAGAAGGAGAATCAGACACTGCAAAAGGAGAACCAGACCCTCCACAAGGAAAACCCGACCCTTCAAAAGGAGAACCAGACCCTCCAAAAGGAGAACCGGACCCTCCAGGAGGAGAACCAGACCCTCCAGGAGGAGAAGACCAAGGTGACAGACACCAACAGGATGTTGGGGGAGACCATAAAGGCCAGGAGGAAACAAAATGGCTTCAGGAAGCTGTTCAGAGGAATAGCGAAGAAGAAGAAGGTTGGAAACGCCACAGAGGAGACCAACAAGGTCATCGTGATGGATACACAGGATTTGTTGGGCAGATGGGCTGTGCTGCATTTAAAGAAGGGCTCTGGGGTGAAGGAGGTCGTCACCACCGTCCAGGGGAACATGACTGTTTCAGAGGTCGAAGTGCTGGAAAAAGGAAAAGGCCTCAAAAGGAAGGTCAAGGAATTAGAGACACTGGCAATCAGGCAGTCGGAGGAAGCAGCTGCTAAAGAGCAGGAGGTGAAAACAGCAGAGGAGAAGGAGGAGGAGGAGGACAGCCGGCCCAAGAGTTTCTGGAGCCGCTTGTTCCGGAAAAGAAAGAAGTCTGACCACAGTCAGTAAAGAGGAGGAGGAGGAGGAGGAGGAGGAAGAGGAGGAGGAGAAGCAGTAGCAGCAGAAGGAGGAGGAGGAAGAGGAGGATTTGATTTATTTGGATCCCCATTAGCATGGGAATTCCCAAGCTTTTCTTCCTGGGGTCCATACGACATCCATACAATGTCGTCACTGCAGTTACATTATTTACAAAACAATCTATACACAAATGCAACATAAAACAAAAATACCAAAAAATACACAGCATACAAAACATACCAAAAAATACTCAACACAACAATACACAAAAAACACAAGACCGCTCCCAAGGTGGAGGAGAAGCAGTAGCAGCAGGAGGAGGAGGAGGAGGAGGCTGCTGTGGGACTGCTGGGTTTTTCATGTGCTCTGGTTTCCCCAAAGCGATTGTCTGACACAGCGTCCTCTATCTGCAGCCAGAGAGCCAGTCTGCACTGCAGCAACTGAACTGAAACTAAAATTCAATAAAAATAAAGCAGAATGAATCTTATCTGCAGACGTCTTCTCTTCTGTTCATTCACACTGACTGCAGGTTGTCACTGTTGAGGCAGTTCATGCTGCACATGCCGGATCTCCCTGAAAAAGACCCTCGGCTCTGACTGAGATCAGCATACATGGATCCAAAAAGAAACGTGAGAAATAAACCAGATCAATCTGAAAGTAGAAGTGAAAATAAAAATCTATCTGTGAAACAAACATGTAAATGCAGCTACAGCCACCAGTTCAGTAGCTTTTCCTGCTGACATGCAGAGGCTGTTTGCTGGTGTAGTGTTGTAGCTTTCTTCTTCATATCCTGTTCTTCTGCATGGAGTTTGCATGTTCTCCCTCTGTGTTTGACTTTTCTCCTCACACATGCAGATAAACTCCTGCTCTGGCTGTGAATGTGTGTGTGTTGTGATGAGCTGCTCGCCTGTCCAGGTGAGGCCTGCTCTCATTGAAGAGCAGCTGCTCAGTTTGACCGAGCAGCACAGGAGACGGTCCGCCTGCTTCTGTAGTGCTGCCACGTGCACGTGTCATGCAGTAAATGCAATAAACACCTCAGTGTTTTGGTTTCTGTGACGTCGGTCGTCTTCATCCCGACCGGAGGTTTAATGTTCAACATGGTGAAGACGCAGCTGAGACTCAGATTAGGGCTGGGCGATATATCGACTTAATTCGATTTTATATTTTCAATCGATGTGAAAAATATTAAATCGCAACATCGAGGTTCATTTTTTCTGTCCCTCCGCCATTTTGACCGGACACGTGTAATACACACAGTTGCCACACCAGGAAGACTGGCGCTGTAGCACAGACTACAGTGAATGTTCTCTTAAAAATGAGAAGAGTTAGAGAAGAGCCCCCAGCCGGGGACAGAGAATGCACGCTCTCCCCCGCTGATGGGATCTGTCCCGGAGCCATGAGAGTCCCACACCGCGGCGCTTGTAACGGTGAAACACGGTCCGTTCCTCATCTTCTGCCATAATGCACTCTGCCGAATTATCAGAAAAATAAAAAAGGGAAAGGCTGATATAAGGCACAAAATGAAGTAAAGAGCGCTGATATGATAAAAATTAAAATGAAACTTAAATCGCGTGTTTTGTCAGCGCTTAACTTTGATCTGTGTAGGATTTGAACCCATTTAAATTTGATCTATGTGGGATTTTTTTTTTATAAATTGTTCTTTTTCTCCAGTTTTCCTTTTTTCAATTCAGTGCCCATGCAAGTGTTCTTGTTAAAATGACCTCAGTAATAACTATATTGCCTTCACAGTTAAAGGCTGACGTTTTGTCATTCAATAAAATATCCTATTTTTTGAAAAATGTGTAATTGTGTTTCTTTACCCAGAAAAAAATCGATTAAAATCGTTAATCGGATTTCAAGCAAAAAAAAAAAACGAGATTTAATTTTTTGTCTATATCGCCCAGCCCTAAGTCAGATTATGACAGCTGGAGGCTTTTTCCCACAAATCCCAGCTGCTGCTGTGACACAGCGAGGACGTCTGAATTCATGAATGAATGGACTTTAACTCTTCTGCTGTTTCTGCTCGTCGTACTGAGGTCTGCGTGTGAATCACGACGACAGGAGAAAGAAAGACGAGCGAATCTAATGAAGAGAACAGGAACACCAACATATGTTCCTGTTCAGCAACTTTCTAGCAGCAGCGACTGTTGATCCGGAGCCAGACGGAGACCGGTTCCGGTTCCGTAACACCATCAAAACTTCAGAAATTAACACAAATGTTCTCATTTTGGATGCAAAGAATTAAAAGATTAAACTCCGATGGCACCAGAGTCAATCCCAGACACAGATTGCCAGTCCCTCACGTTCATCCAGGAAACTCCTGAATGCACAGGTAGAACATGCTATTTCCTGAGCATCAAGGTGTGTTTTCCTGTTGCAGGGCTGAAGCCTGTGTTCAGCTTCATCTGCAGTCCTCTGTGGAAACATGGTTCCTGCTTCAGGGAAGCACCGTCCAGCGGCCTGCTTTGGGTCCACGGGCTTTATGTTTGATAGCCTTGCTTTACAGTCTGAGTTAATGGCTCAGAAGACATTTAAAGGCCCCTGTGAAGTATTCAGGGCTGCAGTCTCTAATCTAAAGCCTATTACATGTCAGGGCCGCAGTGCAAGAGCAGCAAGTAACAAACTACAAATACTTTCATTATTTTAATCAGGCAGAACTTTGGCTTGTTCCCAGAATGCATTTTTCTCAGAATCATCATTAGGTGCTGCATGATTAACAAACACCGAATCGAAATTGAGGTTTTAACTACTGCGGTAACTTAAAGCTCGTGTCCGGAGTTTTGAAAGAGAGAGGGTTTTTTTTAATCCAAAGTCTCAGGTTCTGCCCTCCCTCTGCTTTCATGAGCGACCAAGCCACGCCCCTTTAATTGTGCACGCTATTATCTGTCGGGTGAAAATGAGAGCCTCCGAGTCCTACAGCATCCTACACGTTTAGCTGTTTACGGTGGATGTTCAGCAGACAGTGGATATATGCGAGGTAAGCGCGGCGGTTGGAGTATTGTCGGATCTATCAAGCCTTCGACAAGTTCAGTGGAAGTAACCGGAGCATAGCATTGTATCACTGTTAAAGAGCTGCCATCCATCACTCCCTCTTCTCTGATCAAAGTGTTGGAAACAGATTTTCGGGTCACAAATCCAAAAGATGGAAACATATCACAAGAGGACATTCAGTTTTTGCAAATCCTCAATGAAAACGTACACATCAATGAAGAAGGTCATTTGGAAATGCCTTTGGCTTTCAGAGAACGTCCCCAGCTTCCAAATAATAAACAGCTCACAATAACACGGCTCAAGCACTTGAAAGCAAAAATGGAAAGGAATCAGAAGTACAAAGATGACTATGTGAAATTTATGAACCGTGTATTTGAAGATGGTGATGCAGAGGAAGCAGTTAACATATCTGCAGATGGTGTCACATGGTATATACCTCACCATGGGGTATACCATCCCAGAAAGCCAGAGAAAGTAATGTGTTTGACTGCTCAGCGAAATTTCAGGGCAGATCTTTAAATGACCATCTCCTCACAGGCCCAGACTTAATCAATACGCTCATAGAAGTAATCTGCAGATTTAGAGAACACCAAGTTGCCATTGCATGCGATGTAGAGAAGATGTTCCACCGCTTTCATGTCTCTCCAGAAGACAGAGATTTCTTAAGGTTTTTATGGTGGCAGGATGGAAACACCAGTGCTGAGCCAAAAGAGTATCGCATGCGTGTTCATATTTTCGGAGCAGCATCCTTGCCAGGTTGTGTGAACTATGGCATGAAGTATCTTGCAAGTGAACATGAAAAGGACTATCCGTTAGTGGCAAGTTTCATTCACAGAAACTTTTATGTGGATGACGGGTTAATCAGCGTTGATACAATCCAAACAGCAAAACAGTTGGTCCGTCAAGCGCAAGAGATCTGTGCAAAAAGAAAATTGCGCTTACACAAATTTGTGTGCAACAAAAGAGAAGTTTTAGAGGTAATCCCAAAATCAGAGCATGCTAGCAACAGCAAAGATGTCAATCTGAACCACTCTGACATTCCGATGCAAAGTGTTCTGGGAGTCAAATGGAATGTGGAAGCAGACTCATTCTCATTCAATGTTGTTCTCAAAGAAAAGCCAGCCACTTGGCGAGGAATCCTGGCAACAGTAGCGAGCGTGTATGATCCACTAGGCTTTCTTTCCCCATACATTCTAACTGGGAAACAAGTATTACAGGAAATGTGCAAACGCGGCAAAGGTTGGGATGACCCTATTCCTCCTGCTTTGGGAAAGCAATGGTAAACATGGCTTAATGATCTGGAAAATTTGCCAAAGATTCAAATAAAGAGATGCTTCAAATCTGAGGACATAGGCACAGTGCAAAGGATTGAGTTGCATCATTTTTCGGATGCAAGCAGCAGTGGCTATGGACAATGCTCTTACATCACAGGGTTTCCCTCAGTGCTTTATAGGCCTGGCGGCCTGCCAGGCTTTACTTGCCCCCCCGCCAGGCTAAGTGTCAGTGTTTTTTTTTTTTATTTAAATGTAAATATGTTTTTTTATGCACCAAAACAGCGATACCAAAGACGGTCTCTAGAGCTTTTAATGGCATCTGGTGACACGGTTGCAATGGCGACACCTTCTGGTCGATACGTGAACACAGGGGTCAGAGGTGAGGAGTGTTTTCATCAGAGAGCCGTGGCTCGTTGATGAGGCAGATGCTAGTTAGCATGGATGTTAGCACGTCGTCAGAGCAGGCTTCTGCGAGTCGTGATGAGAAACATCGAACTAGCGAACTTTTTTTTTTTTTTTTTTTTTACATTAACACGGTGGTCTTCTCTAGCAGTCCAAACACCAGGATTAGCAAGTTTTCTGGGGGAAACCCTGCATCAGGATTGTAGCAGAAAACAAGGTACATTTTGCTCTCGTTATGGGAAAAGCCAGAGTGGCTCCCACCAGAGCTGTCACTTATACCACATCTCGAACTGACAGTTTCAGCAGGAGTCAGTAACTTCCTCAGAGCAGAGCTTCAGCTAAAGATTGACGAAGAGTTTTTCTGGACAGATTCTCAAGTGGTGCTCGGGTACATAAAAAATGAAGCAAAGCGCTTTCATGTCTTTGTCGCAAACCGGGTACAGAAAATTAGAGATTTCACAGATCCAAAGCAATGGTTCTATATAGAAACGGATCAGAATCCAGCAGACCACCCCTCAGCTGGTTTCACTCATATCTCAGTTCATTCAGCTTCAGTCATTTAAATCAGACCCCTCCACGGTCACCACAGGTGTCCCCCAGGGCTCAGTCCTGGGGCCCCTCCTCTTCATCATCCACCTCCTCCCCCTCGGCCATACTCTTCGCAAATTTAACATTCAATTCCACTGCTTTGCGGACGACACCCAGCTCTACCTCTCCTGCAAACCCAATTCCACGCTCCCACCCCCCTCCCACCCCCCTCCCTCATCTCCTGCCTTTCTGACATTAAATCTTGGTTCACTGCAAACTTCCTCCAATTAAACAGCAATAAAACTGAAATCCTCCTGGTTGGCACTAAATCCACACTTGCTAAAGTAGAAAGTCTTTCCCTTCCCATCGACCGCTCCTTGGTACCCCTCCCCTCAGGTCAAGAATCTGGGAGTCGTCCTCGACAGCACTCTCTCCTTCCAGTGCCACATTAACGGCATTACTCGGTCCGCTTACTTTCACCTCCGCAGTATCAATGGCCTCCATCCCTCCCTCACTCCTCACGCTGCCTCCATCCTCGTCCACAGCCTCCTAACCTCCCGTATTGACTATTGTAATGCTCTCCTCTTCGGCCTTCCACAAAAATTCATATGAACATGTCAGGGATCGGCCAGATATGGGCCATAATAATTTTGCTATCTGGGGAGGTACGTGATGTGATACCGCTCACTCCTGTACAATAGGGGGCGCTGTGCACCTTAAAGCTGTTTGTGATCCACCAAAACAAAAGGAGAAAGAGAAGCAACGTGGAAAAAAATCAGGCATATGTCATGCGTGGCAGCGAGGGGCCCCTCCACAAGATGGCCGCCGCATAGTGGCTTGATGGCAGCGTCTATGTATAGGGCTCGAAAGTCCATGCTTCCTCTTTCTGCGCGCGCCATCGGTTAATTGAATTTAAAGTTGTACACAGAGCGCACATTTCCAGAGACAGACTGTCTTCTATGTATCTTGAAATTAGTCCATTGTGTATTCTATGTAATCTCACTGAGGCCACCCTGGGCCACATGTTTTGGTCTTGCCCACACACTCTGTCCCAGGTATTTGATATTAGGTTGGAACCAAACCCTATATTGGCTCTCTTCGGTGTTGTGGAGGAACATGTACAAGTGAGCGCCAGGACGAAATATTCCCTGGCCTTCACTTTACTTCTAACACGCAGAGCCATTCTTTTCAAGTGGAAAGACCCCAACCCTCCGGTGCATTCACAGTGGTTGCAAGATGTCATGTCTTGCCTAAAACTAGAAAAATTAAGATTTTCCTAATGCAAATGGGGTGAATACTGTACCAATGGGGTGACAGGTTGGGAGGGGTTACTTTGAGTTTTCTTTTGTTTTGTTTCATGTTTTTTTTTTGTTTTTTTTTTTGTTATGTTCCTATACCAGTCACTGTATCTGTGTGTTCTCTGGTCGGGGATTTATTACAATTATTGTCCCACTCAGTTCTGAAGATCTGTGTTATATGTAAGTCTGTTCCCTGCCAGCTTCAAATGTTCCTAATTATTAGAAAATCGATATACATATCTAATCAAAGGGCTCGAAAGGACACCTGATTTCTTGCAAAGCATTGTGGGCTATAGCCTACGGGACAGTGTTCATGTTTACACTGTTTACCGCGTATGACCCTGTACCGTGCTGCGACAGACAGAATTAAACATGAGGAAAAATGCACCGCAGCAGACAGAAAGGCAACGGACCATACCGAAACCAGCCGGACCCGGTTCCAAAGTGTCGGTGCCTCGAAAAAATAAGTCAAATCGGTGGAAGTGATCCATATGAGCACACTGACTGGACATCCAATCTGAACGACTAGTCGCCATGTCTGAAGCTGAGCTCGTCTTCTGTCTGGTCAGTGGAGTGAGTTACTACACTGGGGAAGAAATCAGGAATGCCAAGCCACTCCGGGCTCAACAATCCAGCTCTGGGTGGGTGCAAGACCCCCGAGAGGTCCGGATCAAAGAGAAGACCGTCGTCAATGCAGAGATAAGGCAACAGCTTTTGGTTGTTAACCACAATGCAGAATGAATTTACAAATGCAGACACCACTGATAAAAGGCAGAATACCACCCCCCCCCCCCCCCCCCCCCCCCCCGCCATCATGCTTGCTGGTCAGTGTACAACATTGGACAGTACTCTCAGCACTACGCTGATCCAGTTGAGCCATCTGTCCTGCCACAGTCTCTACAGCACCTGCGGGACCATGGGAAGGATGGCTGTGAGCTTCCTGAACTGCTCCAGTACTGCGAAGGATTCAGGCAGCAGCACTGGAAAAAACACAAGGCAGCAACATGAAGCAGGAAGAACCACCGCCTCAAAAATCCACGCTGTCGTGTCCACCAGCGTTTCCAAGCCAGCCCTTCCACTGTGAATGCTGGGAGCTGTCCACATCAAGCGAAACTGCAGAGGCTCCCAGAACATTAGCAGTGGGGGATAACGCATGAGGAAGACGCAAGGCAAAAGTTCCTCAAAATGACAGCCCAACCGTAACAACCTCACACAATGCCGCTTTGTGATAAATCCCTTGAATCCAGAGGATGGGGCATCCCGGGATGGGCTCACTGATCCCGGTGGGGAAAATGCGCCTGGAAGCATCGTAGCAGCACGGCGCCACACGCTGGTCAGAACACAAACTTTTGTCTGGACCAGACGCACATAAATTACAGCCAGACAGGCTCACCACAGACATGGAAACATTGGTGCAATAGTGAAATAACTGGATATGCTCACGACTTCAGATGAATTGGGATTTTGAAGGAATGTCACATTCGTGGCTGTAGCGTATTGATGAACATCTTCCATCAGTTCACGAGGTAGCTGCTCTTTTTCTCTCATGCACGCCACTTGACAACGTCGCCCAAAGCAAAACCCACTCATGCTGTGTCGACCACACCCTGATGGAGGAGTTCAGGGTCGGCCGCTCGTGCTGTGCATGTGTGTGTTGCTGACGGCGCTCACCGAGTCCAAGACAGGAGACCCTCAACCCCGACTTCCCCAGATTTCTGTGAAGGACAAGAAGAGA
Organism: Salarias fasciatus; assembly: GCF_902148845.1. Taxonomy (NCBI): domain Eukaryota; kingdom Metazoa; phylum Chordata; class Actinopteri; order Blenniiformes; family Blenniidae; genus Salarias; species Salarias fasciatus. Next base: position 33,134,677 of record NC_043764.1, read on the forward strand.
AGGTGATTTAAGTCCCTTAAAGCAGCGACAACATCCTGTTTGACCTCTGAGACGAAACAAGACACTTTTGTTTTTCTAACCCATCCTGTCCAGCAGGAGGCAGCAGAACGGAGGTTCTGCTCCTGGAAGGTTCCAGACAGATTGTTCTTCCAAGAAGAGCTTATAGGCATAAAGCTCCTCTTGTAAGAAAGAAAAAGTAAGTAAGAAGAAAGCAGTAAGTAAGTAAAAAGTAAGTAACTTGTAAGTAAGAAAGCATGTTAAAGGTGCATTAAGGAGTTTTACAACTTTAAAAATACTTATTTTCCACCATAAATATGTTCCACATTTTTAATGCTGTGTACAATGTGCCCTGACATATTCATTACCAGAACCTCTAACAGCGCTAAATTGTCACTTGAGAGTCACAGTGCCGGTCCGGCTCCAGAGTTTTTTTGGGGAGAATTTGAAAGGAATGACGTAATGCGCGCTCCAGCTGGTTAGGTTTCGTTTTATCCGCCATTATTCCGCCAGATGCTTAGTGAGCAACAACTGAGCAGGATCTTCCAGAAAGTCAGAACAGACTGGCTTCTAGCACTGCAGCTCCACACAGACTCCACCAGGGAGAAGACACTTACATTTTACTGGAGCGCTACTAAACGAGCGAGGAAGGAGTCCCCCTCTTCTGTGCACGTGAGCCACAGGCACGAGTGTTTCACTAAGCTGCATTACGCCCAAGGCCTGCAGGGGGCGCTGTTTTGCATAAAACGTGCAAACTCCTTAATGCACCTTTAATGCTTTCTTCCTTTATTTAATTTACTTTAAGTACTGATACATGATATTGCTGGACTGACAGAGGGACAGAAAGACAGGAAGACAGACAGAGAGAGAGGAGGAAACAAACAAGTAAACAAAAAAGAGTGGAGAGAAGGAAGAGCGAGTAAAGATGTGACGGTATTGAATTAATATCAACACTCCAGACGAGCGGCTGCTGCTCCTACATAAAGACATGACAGAGGACATCCTACAGACTTCTGTTGGAGAACACAGCTGGTAGAGAACTGGAGCGTGAAGCTGAGGATCCAGGTGTCAAATTACACCAGAGCATCAGGAGAGACCTACTACAGATCACCATTGGTCTAACCCACCACAAGAAAACAAGGCAACCGAGTCCACAGGTAGAGTGTGAAGAGTGATGAAAGATCAGCGTGATCATGCATATATGACCTCTGACCCCTGAGAAGACCAGAAGCAGGCCAGAGGCCCTCAGGGCCCTTATAGCAGCCACCCCAGAGCCCAGATCCGAGCCGCTCCCCCAAGCAGACGTCCACACCGGTCCAGAAGGGGGCAAAGGAAAGCCCCAGCCGGGACCCCCGGCGCCCCCGGGGCCCCAGGGAGCCAAGACCAGCAGGAGCCGGCCCCCTCCGGGGAACCAGATGCCCAGGGCGGACAGAGCCAAGAGCCCAGGGCCTAAGAGCCCAAGAGCCAACCCCCCCACTCAGGCAGAGGGCCGTGGCCATATCCAGGAGAACTGGCCCAGAACCGGCCCAGACCAGAGCTCCCCCAGTGCTCCAGCCGCTTACCCCGAGACCCACAACCCCACAAAACCCTCCCGTAGCCCTCCCTCCTACCCCCCGCCCCCAGCCCCCCCTCCCTCCCTTCCGAGATGAGTCGCTAACATGTGCTCGTGTTAGTGTGGTCATGCTGAAGGTGCCGACTGCAGGTTTTGGAGCCTGGTCCCTCCTCGGCCTGGAGAAGAAGCTCGTTCTTCACCAGGAGCCTCCAGATCAGCGGTTCTCCCGCTGCAGGGAGCGGAATCTGCATCGTATTTTGAAAAGTGGAGCCGTGATGAGGAGCATTTCCTGTCAGTCATGCTGCTTCGCTGACATGCTAGCTACTGACACCATTGTGCTCTTGTGCATGCAATGTTGCATTCAGGTCCGGCATGGAAAACCGCCCACTCTTCCGCTCAGCTCTGCGGACAGAATTCAGTCGGCACCAGTAAAGGGACCCCTCCCTGCCTGTGGGGTTCCCGGTTCTGCTCTGGTCTTACCTGTAGATCATACCGGTGGAATAAGACGTGGTGTCCTTGAGCGAGACGTGGTTCATCTTGAGGAAGTCCTCCAGGTTCTTGAGCTGGGCGGCGGCCCGGACCTCCCGGAGCCGCTGCAGGTCGGCCAGCTGGCGGCTGCGCTGCTGCCGCTCCTCCTGCTCCAGAGCCTCCGACAGGAAGCAGCCCAGGCCGCTCTGCACGCTCTCGCTCATGGAGGCCAGGGACAGGATGCGGCCTCCAGAGCCTCCGCTGCCGCTGCTCACGCTGCCGCTCCGGTAAATCCCGCCGCCCTCCCGACCCGGAGGAGCCCCTCCCCCGGTCCCGGTGCCGGGTTTGGGCATCTGCAAGACGGCCAGAGCGTCAGAAAGGTGGGGCAGCTCCCGGTCCGCTGGTCCTCTGCTGGACTCCACTGGGCCCGGCGCCGTGCGCAGAAGGTTGATATCACTCCAGCTGTGGTCTGTCTGCATTATTGAGGAACTCACTGAATCATTTACAGCGGGAGACCTGGTGTGTGTGGAGGGCTGGGTTTGAGAGAATCACAGCAGGAAGAGTCTGCTTCTACCGGCTTCTACCGGATCTCCTCTCAGACCAGGTGGACGATCCACCACAGAGACAAGGAGACGGCTGACAGCTGCAGGCCGGTGCTCCTCATGGAGTCTGACCGTCTCGTCCTCTGTGGTGAGGCTGTGTAATTTAACTCCAGCTTCCTGCCGGCGGTCGTTCCAGCCTGAGATCTGCTGATGTTTCGCTGGTTCTGTATTCATGTGTTCATATTGTGGGTGTTTCCATGAACACTCTCTCCTCTCACTCCCTGAATGTTTCCTCCTGTTCTGCCTCTCCATGTGTAAAACCTCAGCTGGTCTTTCCTTTTTTTCACGGTCATGTGCTGCGGCACGACGCTGATGCTGCCACATATCATGCACAAACTGACATTCAGCTCAGGACGATAAATCCACCGATCTCCAACGTCTCCACAATGAGAAGACAGACATTTTTGAAGATGCCACACTTTTCATTTCTGCATGCTGGAGATGACATGTTGACTCATTTCTATAAACATCAACATCATCCTCATCATTATTCAGCATGTCCAACCCAGACGTGAGTTTATTTACACTGTCACGAGTTTTACCTGTAGTCACTGCAAACATCACTAATCTCTGTTCATGGTTTTTCTGGTGAGTTTCTTCCTCTCCATCTTCTCCATCTCCACGTTACTAAGCATCTGGATCAACAGCAGCACAAACCTTGGATCTTTAAATAATGGATGATCCTCATGATGTAAGATGTGAAGCTATTTTCATCAAGACTGGAGGATCAACGGCAGAGTCTCCAAACAGACCACAACTCCACACACACCTTTGACATTTGGAAGAAGACCTGACACCTGGATCTGGACGTGGTCTCCCACCACTTCTCTGTGTCCTCCTCATTCAGAGCCAGGCAGCAGACCCATGCAGAGCTGGTCTACTGGAGTCCCTGCTCAGTGCCAGACTCACCCGAGCGCTCAGCGTCCGGCCGATGTAGGGGTTCTGGACCACACTGCTCATGGTGCAGCAGGACGGCGGCGAGTGGAGGTGAAGCGAGTCGCTCGGCCCGGTCTGGAGTCCAGGGTCTCTGGATCGCTGTGACGGAGGCTGGCAGAGCAGCGACGGGGCTGCTCCCTCCTACTGGGTCACACGGTGCACGGAGTCCTATCAGCATCCCGTCTGCACTGCACAGGGCAGAAAACACTCCAGTAAATAATTCACTGAGTCTAAAACCAGCAGCTCCTCTAAAAGCTGCTGGTTGAGGGTAACAGCAGGACGTCACACTGATTCAGCACTGGAGAAGAAATGCTGCTACTGCTGTTACTGCTACCACTACTGCTGCTACTGCTACTGCTACTGCTACTACCACTACTGCTGCTACTACTGCTGCTACTGTTACTGCTACTGCTACTACCACTACTGCTGCTACTACTACTGCTACTGCTGCTACTGCTGTTACTGCTACCACGACTGCTGCTACTGCTACTACTGCTACTGCTACTGCTGCTGCTGCTACTGCTACTGCTACTACCACTACTGCTGCTACTACTGCTGCTACTGCTGCTGCTACTGCTGCTGCTGCTACTGCTACTGCTGCTACTGCTGCTACTGTTACTGCTACTGCTACTACCACTACTGCTGCTACTGCTGCTGCTACTACTGCTGCTACTGCTGCTGCTGCTACTGCTACTGCTGCTACTGCTGCTACTGTTACTGCTACTGCTACTACCACTACTGCTGCTTCTACTGCTGCTACTACTGCTGCTACTGCTGCTGCTACTACTGCTGCTACTGCTGCTACTGCTGTTACTACTGCTACTGCTACTGCTGATACTACTGCTGCTGCTGCTGTTACTACTGCTACTGCTGCTACTGCTGCTACTGCTACTGCTGCTACTGCTACTGCTGCTACTGCTGCTACTGCTACTGCTACTGCTGCTACTGCTACTGCTACTGCTGCTACTGCTACTGCTACTGCCACTGCTGCTACTGCTACTACTGCTGCTACTGCTACTACTGCTGCTACTGCTACTGCTGCTACTGCTGCTACTGCTACTGCTACTGCTACTGCTGCTACTGCTACTGCTACTGCTGCTACTGCTACTGCTACTGCCACTGCTGCTACTGCTACTACTGCTGCTACTGCTACTACTGCTGCTACTGCTACTGCTGCTACTGCTGCTACTGCTACTGCTGCTACTGCTACTGCTGCTACTGCTGCTACTGCTACTGCTACTGCTGCTACTGCTACTGCTACTGCTGCTATTACTGCCACCACTACTGCTGCTACTGCTACTGCTTCTTCCGCTACTACTACACTGCAAAAAAGGATTTCTAAGAAAGTAAAAGTCTTATTTCAGGGAAATTGTTCTTATTTTTTGTCTAAAAAGTCAAATAATCTTGACAAGCAAGTTTTGCTCTAGAAAATTATTCTTATTTTAAGAAAATATATCTAACATTTTCTCAATAAGATACTACAGCTAATATTGAGCTACAATTACTAGTAATAAGCTACAACAATGGTATACATGACATCCCGGTAGGGGAACAAGATGTTTTTTTCTTATTTTAAGAGAAAGACAAATTGCACAAGTTCTCATTTCAAGAACCCACAACAATTAAAGTCTGAATTCATCTGTTTTTATTCACTGTCAACACTGACAACAAGCTTCACATGTCACATTATGAACAGAACCACAACCTGATTTACACTCATCTTAAAGGTGTAATACAACATTTTGATTTCCGGGTGGATCACCTAAATAATTGGTGGGTCTGTTTGTCAATCATTCTGACGAGCTGCTTTCGTAAGGCGGTTCTCCGCTGATTGCGCCCAATCAGCTTCTCCCTTTTGCGCATTCAGAGTGTTTCTGTAGCCGGTGAGCTTCTGAGCTCGTACTTACCGATGGCGAGTCTGACATAATGAAACTGTAGCTGTTTCGGAAAAAAAAAAAGCTTTATTTATGAGCGAGGCGGATCGCAGAAACTGTACAGAGCCGTGCACACCGGAGAAGAGGAGATCGCGCTCGTACACTTCCGCGTTTTCTGGGAGAAGCAGGAGAGCCGGGCGGATGGTCTGGAGCATGGCGTTGTTCAAAAAGTGAGTAACAGACGCGGGGCTTCGTCTTTTTGAGAAAATGTTGTATTATACCTTTAAAGTCAGAACTAAAATCTGAACTTTTAAAAGCGAGTCGGAAAACAAAGTGTCCATGGAAGTGAATGCTGGAGGATGATAAAAGATGCCAAACAACCAAATGCCAAGAGTGGTAACATTATCTGTAGAAGTGGAATGAGCCCTATATGCCACTTAGGCACTAACTTAAATTAAGAATTTTTTACTTGAAATTAGTAAAAAAAAATCTGCCAATAGAACAAGCAAAACATTTTCTTGATTTCAGAGAATTTTCTCTGAAATCAAGCCTTTTTATTTTGATCAAATATAATATCTAAGCTAGCGAAAACTGTCAGCTGACCCACCTGAAGACGGTAGACGAGCTGACTTTATAACACTGGCGATGGATGAAGAAATACAGCTGAAATGAGCGATTTTGCAGAGATGATGTCCCGCGCTGAAGCTCCCCTGCCGTGGCCCCCGCTAAATCAGTTGGATCTAAATAACTTCTGGACTCCCAGCTGCACCATGTTTGTCTGAGTGAGTATATGAGCATGACTCACCTAGAAATAAGGTCCAGGTGTCAAAAAACCAGAGTTGTCCTTTAAGTAACACATTCTTAAAGTCAGCTTCATCAAGAAAGAAGAACACTTATTTTAAGTAAATATTTCTTACATGCCAAAGTTTCTTTGCTTGTTATAAGCAAATTTTCTTCCATTTTGGACTATTTTTTCTAGTTTTAAGACACATTGTGGTCTTAAAGTGGCTAGATTTATAGTCTAGTTTAGTGGTCCCCAAACTAGGGCCCGAGGGCCAGATACGGCCCGCCTCCACATTTGGTCCGGCCCCCAGAGAGCATTTTAATTTTTTTCATATGCCGTATTTTCCGCACTATAAGGCACCTAAAAGCCTCAAATTTTCTCAAAAACCAACAGTGCGCCTTTTTTGTGGAAAATACGGTAATAAAGACCACCCGGTTGTCGGTCCGAGCTGTTGGACTGCGCCCGCTGCGACACTGGGAGCGGCCGCGCTGCGCTGCAGGTCCGTGCAGAGGAGCGTCCTCAAACTGGCTTTGATACGTCGCTTTACTCACTACTGAACACATTTCCACTGAATGGAACCACCTGGATCACCAATATGTATTTCGCTCATACAGAACGTGGATAATTTCTTTCTCCCCTTTTATCCTGGACTGGACACTATCGCCATGTCTCCAGAATGTTCCTGTTCAGCAGTGTGGCTGCACACATCTTTAAAGTTACCTTCAGCGTGGACAGGGCCATGATAGTAAAGGTGGCTGTTATCTGAGCGTCTGAATAAAAGAAACAACAGTATATGCATCGTTTAATGTGAGGGGGCGTGGCCAGGCGACTCTCATTGAAATGTATTAGTTTAAAAAGAGGCGTGGAACACGAAAAACTGTGCAGAGCGCTGCTCCTGGACAGGATTCAATAAATGAATTTACCTGACTCAGAGCATGAACTGCCGTGAGACTGGGTTGTCTGTTCTATGGGCCTTATAATGCGGTGAGTCCTATATATGAAAAAAGTAAAAAATAAAAAATAAAAAAACCCATTCATTGACGGTGTGCCTTATAGTGCGAAAAATATGGTATGTGTATTTGTATTTACTAATAAAGTTGGACTTTTGCAAACTGACCCCAGCCCTGGCGTCAAGGGGGAGTCGGGGTCAGTTTGCGTTGCCCCCTCCAGCAGACTCCCCCGCCCCCTCAGTCAAAGTACAGTATTCCATTAAAAAAAATAAAGTTTTCAGTATATTATGTGCTTAAAAAACAACAGAAAATTCCACTGGCTTGGTCAAATCAATATGAAGTGTTGTGCTATTCAAAACACAAAAAAAGAGGAGACTCAGCTCTACTAAAGGTGAGAGCTGCTTATTTTAGCATTTGTTTTGTTACCATTTGTGCTTTTTAGCAAAGTGGTTAACGATCATACGTCGTTGGACATCCACAGGATCTGTGGATTCTGTTTTTCTCCACCTATGCGTGCCCGTCCCCCCCCCCCCAGGACTACCCGGCCCCCGATCAGATAAGGGAAAAATTCTGTGGCCCTCGCAGGAGAAAGTTTGGGGACCCCTGGTCTAGTTTTAAGAATTCTAGCCAAGTAAACTTTGCTTACCCCATTGGCAGATTTTTTTTTTGCTCAAAACAAGAAAATTTGCCCAGATTTAAGAATATTTAGCTTATTTCTAGTAGGGCTGTTTTTGCAGTGTACTGCTGCTACTGCCACTGCTACTGCTACGTCTGTTTTCTTAACTTCTAAAAGATTTTGTTTTGTATCTTGGATTCTTTCAGACTTTTGATCCTTTTTCAGTTTAAAATAAAATGTTTTGTATTTTATCTGCTCTTGGTTAATCCACCTTGTGCTTTGTTACTTTTAAGGTTACAAAACCTTGACAGTTATAGCATTTTGACAAGTTTAAAATAAAAGTAAGTTTTAGAAAATTGAACAGTTTGTTCATCGATTTGTAATGGTTTTTTTTTTTTTTTTCCTGCAGTTCAGGTGACTGAACCATTTGAGTTGGTAGGCATGGACCTCATCGGGACATTGACTCAGAGAGGGCATCAGTGCATTTGTATTATGAGAGATGATTTTACCGAATGGCCCCAGGTTTATCCTTTAAAGTCAGAGGCAGACAGTGAGGCGTCGCAGTGCATCATAAAGTTTGTGCACCAGTTTGAGTCACCAAAGAGGATTCTGACCGACCAAGGAAATGAGTTTGTCAGTGCTGTGAGTAATATCGTAAAGTGGCAACATTAATGCTGCATGTTACTCTTAATCAGCAGTTGGACTCTTGTTGCTCAGTTACAGGATATGGCAATTTTTTTTGGTGTAGCTTCGTATCTTATCTCTTATATATATATATATATATATATATATATATATATATATATATATATATATATATATATATATATATATATACATATAATTTTTGTTTGTCCTTATTTATGTTATTCTTTACATAAATACAAGAGTGTGTGAAAAATTTGGGGATAAAACGAAGCCTGTGCTCACCTTACTACTTCAATGTCCTCAGCAGATGCTGCATTCTTTTTTGGTGGCATGTTCTTGTGCAGTGTAACTGTTGCTCACCGCTGGCATAAGCTTGATGGTAGCTGCTAGCTGGAGCCTGGTGTTAGCTGCTAGCTGGAGCCTGGTGTTAGCTGCTAGCTGGAGCCTGGTGTTAGCTGCTAGCTGGAGCCTGGTGTTAGCTGCTAGCTGGAGCCTGGTGTTAGCTGCTAGCTGGAGCCTGGTGTTAGCTGCTAGCTGGAGTCCGGTGTTAGCTGCTAGCTGGAGCCTGGTGTTAGCTGCTAGCTGGAGCCTGGTGTTAGCTGCTAGCTGGAGCCTGGTGTTAGCTGCTAGCTGGAGCCAGGTGTTAGCTGCTAGCTGGAGCCTGGTGTTAGCTGCTAGCTGGAGCCAGGTGTTAGCTGCTAGCTGGAGCCTGGTGTTAGCTGCTAGCTGGAGCCTGGTGTTAGCTGCTAGCTGGAGCCTGGTGTTAGCTGCTAGCTGGAGCCAGGTGTTAGCTGCTAGCTGGAGCCTGGTGTTAGCTGCTAGCTGGAGCCTGGTGTTAGCTGCTAGCTGGAGCCCGGTGTTAGCTGCTAGCTGGAGTCCGGTGTTAGCTGCTAGCTGGAGCCCGGTGTTAGCTGCTAGCTGGAGCCCGGTGTTAGCTGCTAGCTGGAGCCCGGTGTTAGCTGCTAGCTGGAGCCCGGTGTTAGCTGCTAGCTGGAGCCTGGTGTTAGCTGCTAGCTGGAGCCTGGTGTTAGCTGCTAGCTGGAGCCTGGTGTTAGCTGCTAGCTGGAGCCTGGTGTTAGCTGCTAGCTGGAGCCTGGTGTTAGCTGCTAGCTGGAGCCTGGTGTTAGCTGCTAGCTGGAGCCTGGTGTTAGCTGCTAGCTGGAGCCTGGTGTTAGCTGCTAGCTGGAGTCCGGTGTTAGCTGCTAGCTGGAGCCTGGTGTTAGCTGCTAGCTGGAGCCTGGTGTTAGCTGCTAGCTGGAGCCTGGTGTTAGCTGCTAGCTGGAGCCAGGTGTTAGCTGCTAGCTGGAGCCTGGTGTTAGCTGCTAGCTGGAGCCAGGTGTTAGCTGCTAGCTGGAGCCTGGTGTTAGCTGCTAGCTGGAGCCTGGTGTTAGCTGCTAGCTGGAGCCTGGTGTTAGCTGCTAGCTGGAGCCAGGTGTTAGCTGCTAGCTGGAGCCTGGTGTTAGCTGCTAGCTGGAGCCTGGTGTTAGCTGCTAGCTGGAGCCCGGTGTTAGCTGCTAGCTGGAGTCCGGTGTTAGCTGCTAGCTGGAGCCCGGTGTTAGCTGCTAGCTGGAGCCCGGTGTTAGCTGCTAGCTGGAGCCCGGTGTTAGCTGCTAGCTGGAGCCCGGTGTTAGCTGCTAGCTGGAGCCTGGTGTTAGCTGCTAGCTGGAGCCTGGTGTTAGCTGCTAGCTGGAGCCTGGTGTTAGCTGCTAGCTGGAGCCTGGTGTTAGCTGCTAGCTGGAGCCTGGTGTTAGCTGCTAGCTGGAGCCTGGTGTTAGCTGCTAGCTGGAGTCCGGTGTTAGCTGCTAGCTGGAGCCCGGTGTTAGCTGCTAGCTGGAGCCTGGTGTTAGCTGCTAGCTGGAGCCAGGTGTTAGCTGCTAGCTGGAGCCAGGTGTTAGCTGCTAGCTGGAGCCTGGTGTTAGCTGCTAGCTGGAGCCAGGTGTTAGCTGCTAGCTGGAGCCTGGTGTTAGCTGCTAGCTGGAGCCTGGTGTTAGCTGCTAGCTGGAGCCTGGTGTTAGCTGCTAGCTGGAGCCCGGTGTTAGCTGCTAGCTGGAGCCCGGTGTTAGCTGCTAGCTGGAGCCTGGTGTTAGCTGCTAGCTGGAGCCAGGTGTTAGCTGCTAGCTGGAGCCCGGTGTTAGCTGCTAGCTGGAGCCAGGTGTTAGCTGCTAGCTGGAGCCTGGTGTTAGCTGCTAGCTGGAGCCAGGTGTTAGCTGCTAGCTGGAGCCTGGTGTTAGCTGCTAGCTGGAGCCCGGTGTTAGCTGCTAGCTGGAGCCCGGTGTTAGCTGCTAGCTGGAGCCCGGTGTTAGCTGCTAGCTGGAGCCCGGTGTTAGCTGCTAGCTGGAGCCTGGTGTTAGCTGCTAGCTGGAGCCTGGTGTTAGCTGCTAGCTGGAGCCTGGTGTTAGCTGCTAGCTGGAGCCTGGTGTTAGCTGCTAGCTGGAGCCTGGTGTTAGCTGCTAGCTGGAGCCTGGTGTTAGCTGCTAGCTGGAGTCCGGTGTTAGCTGCTAGCTGGAGCCTGGTGTTAGCTGCTAGCTGGAGCCTGGTGTTAGCTGCTAGCTGGAGCCTGGTGTTAGCTGCTAGCTGGAGCCTGGTGTTAGCTGCTAGCTGGAGCCTGGTGTTAGCTGCTAGCTGGAGCCTGGTGTTAGCTGCTAGCTGGAGCCAGGTGTTAGCTGCTAGCTGGAGCCTGGTGTTAGCTGCTAGCTGGAGTCCGGTGTTAGCTGCTAGCTGGAGTCCGGTGGTACCTGCCACATACACAGACTGGGCCAGCCACCATTTAGGCTGAGTGGAGGACATTCAGTCAGCAGTTTGCTGTGGGAGTGGCAACTGGGTGCTCTGCTGCTGCTGGGGAAGCCATGCTAATAGAGAATCCTCCTGTGCACTTTTTGCACTTTCTATTTATTTTGAACAAGAAATAAAAGCAGCGGACCACTCAACTTGGACTCACCTCCTCTTGGTGCTCACTGTTTTTCCGCCTCACGTCACACTGCTTACATCCCCTGTACATTTATACCTACACTACGCTGTTTTGGATTGATTCATTATTTGTAAATTAGCTAGCTAACCTACAGTTGTATTTGTTGTCATTCTTTTCCTTTTGTCGTGGTTCCAGTACACAAATGCAGATTTGGGTCAGTGAGGAGACTGACAGCCAAGCTGGATTGGAGGTTGGAGGTTTGAGTTACACATTAGGTCAACAGCACAGGCTGTCAGTAGGCCTTGTCAGAGAAAATATTACAATCCTCAGATCTGCTAATATTACTTTGTATTTACGCTATGAGGCCTGTAGAGGACTGAAACTGGCAGGTTGCTGAGTTTAGAGATTGTTGTCTGTTAAATAGACAAGTCTAAATATTTTGTGCTTTTGGAGGTAAAGTTTAAGCAAAGTTTTACTTTATACATAGCTTGATATCATAGAAATGGGCCAATGCTGGCTAAAAGTGGGCAGTAATTTTCAAGGATGATTCAGGTTAAATGGATGTCAAACTCTGAATGCTCATTAAAAGAAACAAAAACAAATGGAAGGAATCTGCATTTGATAACATTTCTTCTTCTGGTCTTTCTCTCACACACACTACATGTTTGGTTTCAGGGGAGTCATGTCTGAGGCCAGGTGTTTATATGAGTCTTACGTTTTGCACCAAATAAGCAGCTTCCTGGCGAAAATAAGTCAGTGGCTTACATATTTACATATTTTAAAGGTCCTGAAGGGATGAATCAGTCAAATTTATCTGACCTTTATATGACCTTCCTGCGATTTGTCTATGATAATGTTTTTAAATGTATTTTAATTTATTTAGTTTTCTTCAGAAGGTCCGGCTTGGAGCAGAATGGTCTTCTGCCTTTCAAAGCATCTGTGGCTCGTGCATTGATAAATGCAGGCTCCATCCAGATCCGCAGAAGGGGAAGACCAAGGGGGAACTCCCCACCTCCACTTCCTGCGAAGCGCAAAGTTGTGTCCAAGGTACCACCTGAGGTCAGATTTGGACACTCTGGAAACCAATGGCCACAGCTATCCAACACAAAAAATGCCCAAAGATGCCAAGATCCTGCATGCACAGGAAAAACACCGTGCATCTGCATTCAGTGTGATGTGGCTGTGTGCCCTGGGTGCATGGGATCTTTTCACCAAAGATAAATTTGGTGAAGTGTTCGAGACAGTGCAGGTACTGAGAGTGGGCATACCTGTACATGCAGTGCAATCTGATGTGGTCATGTGCCTTCTTTTCAAATGACGGTGAAGTAATGTACAGGGCGTTGCTCCTGAGTGTGCTCGGATAGTCACTCAGTTGCATATTTTCAGTTATATTTGCAATTTTATTTTTTCATCTTCATGAATGATAAAAAATCCATGGCATTTGTTTTTGCTTTGAGTGTGCTGGCTGACTGAGGTTGCAGCACCTAGCCTGAAGCCTGATAGTGGAAGAAGTGATTTAGAGGTTAGAGGACCATGAAGTAGTTGCAGGGGAAGTATTCGGTACGCTGAAAAAAGTGCTTGTTACTTAGAAAAACCTCGGTAAGTTTTTCCACAGAAATTCTGAGTAAATTCTACAAGGGTGAGAATCAAGTAAACTTCACTTGCATGTATGAGTTACTTCTACAAGAATCAGTCAAGTAACCTTTATTGGTGATTATAAATACTGCCATTGAATTTTACTTATTTGTGGTAAATTCTACTTTGACTCAGAATGCATAAAACTGAAAGTGTCACCATATAACAAAAGACTCTTGAGGGTGTTTTTAAATTGTTTTTCACAACCTTTTTTTACAGGCTTTATTCAAGTAACATTTACATTTTTTTTTTTTTTTTTAACTAAAGTCCCATGGAATATTTAATTCCCTATATTTGTCACGCCCTGTGCCCCTCCGGCCATGTGGGGGCGCTCTGGGCCGGTTTTGGTTTTGTTTTCTCATTTTTGCATGCCCTGTCTCACCTGCTTGTCTGTTCCTCATGTTCTCCTGCCTGGTTAGTGCCCTAATGTGCCTCACCTGTGTCTACCCTATTTAAGCCTGCTGCCTTCACTTGTCCTTGTCCGTGCGTGCTGTGTCCCCCGTGCGCGCTGTGTCCCCCGTGCGCGCTGTGTCCTCCATGTCCTCCATGTGCGCTGTGTCCCCTGTGTCCCCTGTGCGCGCTGTGTCCCTGCCTGCATCTCAGCTCAACTTGCCCTGCATTCCTGTTTCCCTGCATCCTGGAGATAAACAAGCTGAGCTCTGCCTGTGCGTGGGTCCTTCCATCCTGCACCCCTGACCATGTTGGTTCTTTGTTTATTGAAACAATGTAGCTTTAAAAAAACAAACAAACAAAACAAAAAAAACAAAACAACAAAAGCAGCTCTGTTTAAACAACAGCAACATGTGATAAGAACATTTACATGACTCAGCTCAGTATCTCAATACAGATGCTTGATACAGCATCCAAATGTCATTTCCACAGAACTAGGGGTGGGGGCACCCCCAACACTCAACACCCACACAAAAATAAAGAGGAAGCTTTTGGAACACTTCAAATGTGTACTTCATCTTTTGGTGAAGAAATGAAGTTCACTGCGTAGACGATGCTCATGAGCCTCAGTCCTTCAACAACAGCGGACACACCAGCATGGGATGGGCCTTCCTGCTCCTCACCGTCATGGAGGACAGACTTCCAGGACTGGCTCAGCCTGGTCCTCCTTCACTGCTTCTCTGCTGACATCCTGTAAAATATGGGAATCCGTGTTCATTTGAGCTGTACCGTTCAATTTGTAATCCAAATTTTTGAGTTAGGAACAGATTACTTGCTGTGTTAGTTCAAAGTAGATATGAGATTTAAACCACAGCTGAAATGAGGTCTTCTGTTTTCACTTTAACAGAGTTTTTAATTTGAGACACCCAAAATTAGTTTGGTAATTAATTCATTCATTTTTTATTTGCTGTCTAAATATTTATATAGGTTATTGAATTAAACAAAATTAGACCTGTTTTAGTAGTATCTAAAAGGTGGAATTAATATGTGAAAACAATACAATCTACTCTTTCATGAACCTATATTGTTTCTACATTTCTTTTTTCATTCAGGATATTTTATGGCAATCAGAGTTTGTGCAAAATGCAAAGTTCACATGCAAGGCCTGTTCTGCAGCTTTATGACTGAATGGTATTTTCTTGCTTCATTTGATGTACGTGGCATCAAAAACCAAAAACCTGAACCTTGATGTAGAAAGTCTGGAAACAAAGTAATGAACAATAAAACCAAAACAGACAGGTCAGTCTCTGTAGATTGTTTCCCTTTTAAAGATACTTTAATTGATATTTCTAATATATAAATGCCACCTTTAACACTTTTTTAATTTTTTTTTGGTGGAGGAAGAAGACATGCTCTGCCATCAAACTGGAAAGACATGTTCTTATTGAACTTAAACCAGTTTCATGGCTGTATTTCGAATTGTTAGTGAACTGGCTTGTATCTTGCCAATTTCAGCACATTTGTCAACTTAGAAACAAAGCATGTTGTCCTCCTAAAGCACTGTTGTTGCTGTCAGTCAGTGAGGTCAGAGCTGCCGTTAGTAGTGCAGGTTTTGTACTTTATGTACGTTGCAGTCTCAGTCATATTTATGTAGTTTTTCCATGCTTCTTACAACTAAAACTTTACAGTTACTCACCCAAGTGCTTTGAATCTTGTTTTGCTTTGGTAGAAACCTGGCTTTTTGAGCAATTTCCGCGTTCTTCTTTGTTAAATGATCATAAAGATACACATGTGTCCCTTTCAGTCTCTTTCCTTGTTTAAGCAACTCGACTTTCTTTTTGCGATTTACAAACCTCATGACTACAGCTGGCATGTCATTTTCCCTTCTCCTGGGGCGAGGCTGACAGGCCTCGATGTCCTCCAGGTCCAGTGCGATCCCTCTGGACTTGAGAAAGGCTGCCACTTGATGTTCCGCGGAGGTGACGTCCAGATCGCGGGGCTCCGTCCCGGTGTTACCGGCCACAGCCTTGGCGTACGACCGGGCTTGATGTTCAGCCCCGTGACGACTACACCGTAGATTCTGGTGTACTGCTCCAGTTCCTCCACCCTCCTTTCCAGGTTTGCAATCGTCTTATCTTTTGCTGCATTCTCAACTCTCAGTTGTTTAAGCTCCTCCATTAGTCCGAGTATTTGTTTTTGTTGTTCCTTGATTGCAGTCGTTTCCTTCAGCAAAAAGTCGAGAGATTTCCTGATGTCGTCCACCTCCTCGGGTTTTTGCCTCAACCTGTTTTTCCTGCTCTTTTATTTCTGTTAGATCATTCGTCAACGTATCCATAGATTTTTTTAAGGTCCTCCAATTCCTCCCCGCCGTGGTTTCTTCTCGTTTGTGGATGTGGCATGTTTGCCGGTTAGACACAGTTGCGTCAGCTGTTAGTTGTTGTGGGCAAATCAGTCCGTAATATTCACGAAAGAAAAAAACCCAAAAACAATCGCTTACTCACAAAGTCTGTGTCACCTCCAGTACACAGCTGAAGGTCGATTCAAAAGCAGTTGTTACTCAAAGGATTAAGGAATGCCCGAGCGGGAGCTTGCTTACAGGGCGCCGCCATCTTGATGAGTTCAGGAGTGCATTGCAGTGATAATGCTGTGGGTTTTTTTCCTGAATCCTGATTGCGACTTAGACAGAAGTTCATTTAAGGACAGGAACTCTTTTAGCTGATCACTGACAAGAGATTCAAGAGTTTTTGACAGGACACACAAGTTTGAAATTGGCCTGTAATTAGTTAAGATAGAAGGGTCTCCTCCTTTTAGTAAGGGAATAACAAAGGCAGACTTCCAGACTGAAGGAACTTCTTTGTTTTCGATTGAGAGGTTAAAAAGAACTGTAAGAGGCGGAGCTACAGGGTCTGCTGCTATTTTTAAAAAGTAAGGCTCCATCAAGTCAGGTCCAGGGGGTTTCCTGTGGTCTAAAGTTTATGTACCTGCTGCACAGCAAAAGGCACAAAATTAAAATGAACTCTGGAAAACGCAGGAGTGTCGGAGCAGGAAGTGACAGATGAAGCCCGTGAGGAGTCAAACAACGATCCAGAAGATACAAAATGCTTGTTAAAGCAGTTCAAGACCTCACTTCTATCATAAACTGGAACTGAGTCTTTAAGAACACACGTGGGAAGGCTGTGAGGAGTTTTATGAGGAGATAAAGACTTAATTGCTTTTCAAAATTTCTGCAGATTGTTAAGGTCGCCAGTTGTCACAGATAAGTAATATTTGGGTTTAGATTTTTTTGATTAAAGATGTACACTTGTTCCGCAGTTGTCTGAAAGATAACCAGCCAGATGCAGAACCACTTTTCCTGGCTTTGGCCCACGCCCAGTCACGCTGATGGATAGCATCTGACAGTTCAGGGGAAACCAGGAATTGTTTCGTCCTTTCACTCTGAATTTCCTAAAAGGAGCGTGTTTGTTTAAAATTTTTTCAAAACTTTCTTTAAAAAATGCCCATGCAAGCTCGACTTCTGGACACAAACATCTACGGTCCCAGCTGACCGAGGCCAAGTCACGACGAAAGGCTTGTTCAAGATACCTCTGTTTACATTTAAAGCCATCCACAACCTCGACCCCCCCATCTGATCTCCTTCACGTTGCCCCCCCCCATGCTCTCTCAGGTCGTCCTCCTCTCTCCACCTCTCTGTGCCTCCTCCCAGCTTCCAGCCGCTCTGCTCCTCCACTCTGGACTCTCTCCTCCAGACATCTGCAGCTCTGACTGTCTCCCTCAGACTGTTTCAATCTGCCTATCATCTGTAATTTCTCTCTTTCTTCGCTGTGTTACGTTGTCTGTTGTTTTACTTATTTGTAATGTGGTTTTAATTTGTTGTTAAGTGTCCTTGAGTGTTTTGAAAGGCGCTCTGAAATAAAATGTGTTATCATTATTGTTCTTTCACACACACCTCCAACCAGGGGAACACACAACCTGGCAGCAGAACAGTGAATCTGCCAATAGAGCCGTGAAGAGTCGCAGCAGGTCAAACTCAACCTGAAGCAGCAGATGGCAGCAGAGTCCACAGCTTGACGGCTTTAGATCAGTTCCCTGTTCTTTATGTCTGCAACAGTCACAATTCATGTTAACGCAGTTCAAATAGGAAACTCCCGAGGTCAGAGCTCAACAGCTGGTTCAATACAACATTTTATGGAAATGATCAGACAAACAAACTGAGGAAGAGAAAAATAAGAGTGAAGAAAGTGAAAGAACTCAGCTCCTCTGGTTTTCAGGCTCAATTCAGAAAAAAAGGCCCTTTTTTCAACCTGCTGGAAGTGATCCAGAACAAAGTGTGGTTCTGTGAGGAAGTGTCAGAAAACCCCAGCGTCACGTGGCGTCCTGCTCGTCCTGTCAGCCTCGGGACACAGCAGGGGGCAGGAGACCAGCACACACGGTGAGCCGGGTCCTAAACCATCAACACAAACACCCTGAGGTCCCTCAGCCTGCCTGACAACAAATAAACAAAATAATCCTACAAGAGGAACAGAACCAGAGTGGCAGCGGCAAGGAAAGACCTGCTCACTCCGACTGCTGACCATCAACAGGGTCAGAGGTCATTCTAACATGAGAACACCAGAACAGGAACAGTCTAAGAGCAGGGGCCTCATTAACAAAACATGGCGGAGGACACACACCTGTCTCCACAAAATGACGTTCACACACACTAACCTGCATTCTCAGATATGCAAGTGAAAAAGAGTAAAGAACTCTATTAACCATCAGCATGATCAAGGAAAAAAATGGCCAAGCGTAACGATTCTATTAAAAAAAAGAAAAGCTACTGTATGTTGAAGGTGAACATAATCACGGACAGAATATGTTCCTCTGAGCAACGTCTGAACTCACTGTGTGGAGACGGGCTGCAGTGACCGCCTCTGTCCCGCCTCCTGCTGGGCTGGCTCGGCTCCTGCAGGCTGCTCTGACGGGTTAACGCCCTCTACTCCACCCTCATGTCTGCAGCGGGATTCTTCCTCGAACTGTGGCCGTCAGGACCCGAACAGCAGAATGTCAGGACATGAGGACATGAGGACATGAGGACATGAGAACATAAGGACATGAGGACATGAGGACATGAGAACATGAGGACATGAGGACATGAGAACATGAGGACATGAGGACATGAGAACATAAGGACATGAGGACATGAGAACATGAGGACATGAGAACATGAGGACATGAGGACATGAGAAGTTCAGATCATCAGGACTTCACAATAGAAGAACAAGAGAGACAGAGAGAGAGAGAGAGACAGCTGTTACTGCACTCTCACCATCCTGCTGGTAATGAAAAGAAAGCATCATTCTCTCTCTCTCTCTCTCTCTCTCTCTCTCTCTCTCTCTCTCTCTCTCCCTCAGCTGTCGTCCCTGTCAGAAGCCTGGGAAAGTGTCCTCTGTGTTGCGGGGGTCTCGTCCCCATGTTGTCCCTCTGTCTGTGTGTCCTCCAGCAGACAGTGGATGAAGAGGAGAGCGGCTGGAGCTCCTAATTAAAGGTGCAGTCTGTAATAATCCTCACATGACGCTCTCCCTGCCCCTCCCTCCTCGGACAGCGTTGGCGGTTTGGAAGGCTTGAAGTGAGTGGAGGCCGTTCAGGTGCGCCGCCCTGGTGGGGCACGGCGCAAACAGTTGTCTCATGCCAGAACTCATCCTGAAAGGAAAAAAACTTGACCGAGACGTATCTGATGGAGAGGACAGGTTGTTTAAAGGAAATGTTTCTTCAATGACAGGTGAAAAACGGGAATGATTAGAATGACTTTTATCGTGAGTTTCTTACTTACAAACACACCATTCAGTTCCCAGTGACCCCCACTGAGGGGCCACGCTCAGAGTCATGGTTACTGGTTACCACACCACGAGGGTCATGGTTACCAGAGCACTGAGGGTCATGGTTACCAGAGCACTGAGGGTCATGGTTACCAGAGCACTGAGGGTCATGGTTACCAGAGCACTGAGGGTCATGGTTACCAGGGCACTGAGGGTCATGGTTACCAGAGCACTGAGGGTCATGGTTACCAGGGCACTGAGGGTCATGGTTACCAGGGCACTGAGGGTCATGGTTACCAGAGCACTGAGGGTCATGGTTACCAGAGCACTGAGGGTCATGGTTACCAGAGCACTGAGGGTCATGGTTACCAGAGCACTGAGGGTCATGGTTACCAGAGCACTGAGGGTCATGGTTACCAGAGCACTGAGGGTCATGGTTACCAGAGCACTGAGGGTCATGGTTACCAGGGCACTGAGGGTCATGGTTACCAGAGCACTGAGGGTCATGGTTACCAGAGCACTGAGGGTCATGGTTACCAGAGCACTGAGGGCCATGGTTACCAGGGCACTGAGGGTCATGGTTACCAGGGCACTGAGGGTCATGGTTACCAGGGCACTGAGGGTCATGGTTACCAGAGCACTGAGGGTCATGGTTACCAGGGCACTGAGGGTCATGGTTACCAGAGCACTGAGGGTCATGGTTACCAGGGCACTGAGGGTCATGGTTACCAGGGCACTGAGGGTCATGGTTACCAGAGCACTGAGGGTCATGGTTACCAGGGCACTGAGGGTCATGGTTACCAGGGCACTGAGGGTCATGGTTACCAGAGCACTGAGGGTCATGGTTACCAGGGCACTGAGGGTCATGGTTACCAGAGCACTGAGGGTCATGGTTACCAGGGCACTGAGGGTCATGGTTACCAGGGCACTGAGGGTCATGGTTACCAGAGCACTGAGGGTCATGGTTACCAGGGCACTGAGGGTCATGGTTACCAGGGCACTGAGGGTCATGGTTACCAGAGCACTGAGGGTCATGGTTACCAGAGCACTGAGGGTCATGGTTACCAGAGCACTGAGGGTCATGGTTACCAGGGCACTGAGGGTCATGGTTACCAGAGCACTGATGGTCATGGTTACCAGAGCACTGAGGGTCATGGTTACCAGAGCACTGAGGGTCATGGTTACCAGGGCACTGAGGGTCATGGTTACCAGAGCACTGAGGGTCATGGTTACCAGAGCACTGAGGGTCATGGTTACCAGAGCACTGAGGGCCATGGTTACCAGGGCACTGAGGGTCATGGTTACCAGGGCACTGAGGGTCATGGTTACCAGAGCACTGAGGGTCATGGTTACCAGAGCACTGAGGGTCATGGTTACCAGGGCACTGAGGGTCATGGTTACCAGAGCACTGAGGGTCATGGTTACCAGGGCACTGAGGGTCATGGTTACCAGGCACTGAGGGTCATGGTTACCAGAGCACTGAGGGTCATGGTTACCAGGGCACTGAGGGTCATGGTTACCAGGGCACTGAGGGTCATGGTTACCAGAGCACTGAGGGTCATGGTTACCAGGGCACTGAGGGTCATGGTTACCAGGGCACTGAGGGTCATGGTTACCAGGGCACTGAGGGTCATGGTTACCAGGGCACTGAGGGTCATGGTTACCAGAGCACTGAGGGTCATGGTTTGGTACCAGGGCACTGAGGGTCATGGTTACCAGGGCACTGAGGGTCATGGTTACCAGAGCACTGAGGGTCATGGTTACCAGGGCACTGAGGGTCTGGTAACCAGGGCACTGAGGGTCATGGTTACCAGAGCACTGAGGGTCATGGTTACCAGGGCACTGAGGGTCATGGTTACCAGGGCACTGAGGGTCATGGTTACCAGAGCACTGAGGGTCATGGTTACCAGGGCACTGAGGGTCATGGTTACCAGGGCACTGAGGGTCATGGTTACCAGAGCACTGAGGGTCATGGTTACCAGGGCACTGAGGGTCATGGTTACAGAGCACTGAGGGTCATGGTTACCAGGGCACTGAGGGTCATTGGTTACCAGGGCACTGAGGGTCATGGTTACCAGGGCACTGAGGGTCATGGTTACCAGGGCACTGAGGGTCATGGTTACCAGAGCACTGAGGGTCATGGTTACCAGGGCACTGAGGGTCATGGTTACCAGAGCACTGAGGGTCATGGTTACCAGAGCACTGAGGGTCATGGTTACCAGAGCACTGAGGGTCATGGTTACCAGGGCACTGAGGGTCATGGTTACCAGAGCACTGAGGGTCATGGTTACCAGAGCACTGAGGGTCATGGTTACCAGGGCACTGAGGGTCATGGTTACCAGGGCACTGAGGGTCATGGTTACCAGGGCACTGAGGGTCATGGTTACCAGAGCACTGAGGGTCATGGTTACCAGAGCACTGAGGGTCATGGTTACCAGGGCACTGAGGGCCATGGTTACCAGGGCACTGAGGGTCATGGTTACCAGGGCACTGAGGGTCATGGTTACCAGGGCACTGAGGGTCATGGTTACCAGGGCACTGAGGGTCATGGTTACCAGAGCACTGAGGGTCATGGTTACCAGGGCACTGAGGGTCATGGTTACCAGGGCACTGAGGGTCATGGTTACCAGAGCACTGAGGGTCATGGTTACCAGAGCACTGAGGGCCATGGTTACCAGGGCACTGAGGGTCATGGTTACCAGGGCACTGAGGGTCATGGTTACCAGGGCACTGAGGGTCATGGTTACCAGAGCACTGAGGGTCATGGTTACCAGGGCACTGAGGGTCATGGTTACCAGAGCACTGAGGGTCATGGTTACCAGGGCACTGAGGGTCATGGTTACCAGGGCACTGAGGGTCATGGTTACCAGGGCACTGAGGGTCATGGTTACCAGGGCACTGAGGGTCATGGTTACCAGGGCACTGAGGGTCATGGTTACCAGAGCACTGAGGGTCATGGTTACCAGGGCACTGAGGGTCATGGTTACCAGAGCACTGAGGGTCATGGTTACCAGGGCACTGAGGGTCATGGTTACCAGGGCACTGAGGGTCATGGTTACCAGAGCACTGAGGGTCATGGTTACCAGGGCACTGAGGGTCATGGTTACCAGGGCACTGAGGGTCATGGTTACCAGAGCACTGAGGGTCATGGTTACCAGGGCACTGAGGGTCATGGTTACCAGGGCACTGAGGGTCATGGTTACCAGGGCACTGAGGGTCATGGTTACCAGGGCACTGAGGGTCATGGTTACCAGGCACTGAGGGTCATGGTTACCAGAGCACTGAGGGTCATGGTTACCAGGGCACTGAGGGTCATGGTTACCAGGGCACTGAGGGTCATGGTTACCAGAGCACTGAGGGTCATGGTTACCAGGGCACTGAGGGTCATGGTTACCAGGGCACTGAGGGTCATGGTTACCAGGGCACTGAGGGTCATGGTTACCAGAGCACTGAGGGTCATGGTTACCAGGGCACTGAGGGTCATGGTTACCAGGGCACTGAGGGTCATGGTTACCAGAGCACTGAGGGTCATGGTTACCAGAGCACTGAGGGTCATGGTACCAGGGCACTGAGGGTCATGGTTACCAGAGCACTGAGGGTCATGGTTACCAGGGCACTGAGGGTCATGGTTACCAGGGCACTGAGGGTCATGGTTACCAGAGCACTGAGGGTCATGGTTACCAGGGCACTGAGGGTCATGGTTACCAGAGCACTGAGGGTCATGGTTACCAGGGCACTGAGGGTCATGGTTACCAGAGCACTGAGGGTCATGGTTACCAGGGCACTGAGGGTCATGGTTACCAGAGCACTGAGGGTCGTGGTTACCAGTTGCCAGGGCACTGAGGGTCATGGTTACCAGTTACCAGGGCACTGAGGGTCATGGTTACCAGAGCACTGAGGGTCATGGTTACCAGTTGCCAGGGCACTGAGAGCTTCATATTGGGATGTTTAATCATAAACTTTTATCTTGAGTTTCAAAGTTTCAAAACACAAAGTCCAGCTGGCATGATAGACTCTCAGTTATCACATAACTGCTAGTGTGTGTGTGCGTGTGCGTGTGCGTGTGCGTGTGTGTGTGTGTGTGTGTGTGTGTGTGTGTGTGTGTGTGTGTGTGTGTGTGAGAGAGAGAGAGACGGAGCAGGTCATCGTCACAGATAGAGGTGAGAAGCATTAGCATAGCTATTGTGTTCTCTGTTGTCTTCTCATGTTCTCCAGCCCCCAAATTAATCTTTTCCTTTTTGAAATGGAGTCACCAAACCCCGGTAATCCCGTCTCCTGGATTCCCTCTCTGGCTGCTGCGCGCTGAGGATGATTATCATAACGGGCTGTGAAATATTAAATTTACCTGACAGGTGTGGATTTTCTCCTGCGGCTGCAGAACCACAATGCAGGGTGGGGTCAGAGCGTCACTGCTACAAGGCTCCTGTAATCCTGAGCCCCGCCGAACATGAAATCCCACTTTAATTGCCTGGCAGGGTGGGTTAGAGCTAAAATATTCACCATTCTCAAGTCAGCTCACAAGGACAATGGGGGGATTTAGCTGCTGCCACATCCTCACGCGCCGAGGTTCTACAGCAGGCCGTTCTCCGGTCTGCTGTGCGACACACTGAGCCCGCTCAGCTCGGACAGGTAGCCTCACCTGAACGTGCTGGACGACAAACAAGAGTCCGAAACGACACACGTCTCAACGTGCACGTCCAGCACGGAGGCTCAAACCGCGGATTGCGGGCCAATTCTGGCCCAAACTGCTTTCATTCAGCAAAATCAAAGTGTTGACTCTGATTTACACAATTCATCTTCACAGCTGCAGGAAGTTTCAGACAGAACCTTCTCCTTCCTGGCTCCAGGCTGAGGTCGCAGTCCAACGCCAGCCCCGCAGGGTGTGTTGACCTTGTTTCCCCGATGGGCTGGGACTGGGCTGGAAGAGGCCCTGAGGAGATTCCTGGGTGAGTTCTTCCTCCTCACTCTTCACCTCTCCTCGCTCTCAGCTTCTCTCTGGCTCTCTGTCCATCTTTCTACTGATTTTAAAACCACCCTCTCGTTTACTTTTTCACACACTTTTGGGTGATTTTATCTCTCCTTTCAAACATCCTGATTATCCCTCTGCATGTTTTCTTTCTCATAACCCCAAGCTGATGACGATGACAGGAAGGCCTGAACCGGCACCATCAAGCCAGCAGAGGCTCCCACAAGTCTCAGCTTCACCCAACTGACACACCTTATTATCATCAGAATGAAGAAACTGTCATCTGAAAGGTGAAACAGTGACATTTGTAAAGATGAAGAAGCTAAAGAATTGGTTTGAGCTGAGTAACCTCAGTGAATAAAGTTTTAATGCTGGTTAAATAATGTTTGAGACAGAGTAAATGAAGCGCTGGTTCAAAGGCGAAGCAGGTACGAGATGAAACACTGATGTGGATTAAAATCAGACCACGATATACACATTTTCAAAACGTAGCAAAGTAAGTAGATATTTTATACAATAGAAACAAATAGATGAAATATGTGTTGAAGCATGAAAACAGTGACTTGACTTGTCCTGAACAATGACCTGGGACGCACTGTGGCGTGGTTCACGTCTGCAGAACGGCACACCAGAGCTCCGGGACGCCAGCAGGACGGACGCTGCACTTTTCACCGGACCAGGAAACGTGGAGGACGAGTGCCGTAATGAACCGAAGACACAGGAGAAGACCGTGTCCCCTGCCACAGGATGGAGAACATGGAGGACATGACAGGTGATGGAGAACATGGGGGTCGTGACAGATGATGGGAATTGGTGCCTGTGACATTGTTGTGACAATCGCTGAAGCGAGTGTGGTGATGGAGGTGTCACATCCCATTAGCGAGGACGCTGTCTCACAGAGACACCTGGGCCCCGGTCCTCCCCTGGACTCCCTGACAGCAGCCTGCTGCTTAGAAATGCATGAAGCAGCTTCAGAGTCCAGCTGAGACCGAGGAGCAGCCGGCAACAGAACCCGCAAGAGCACCACCCAGGGTCCAGGGTCCAGGGTCCAGGGCCCAGGGTCCAGGGTCCAGGGCCCAGGGTCCAGGGTCCAGGGCCCAGGGTCCAGGGTCCAGGGTCCAGGGTCCAGGGTCCAGGGCCCAGGGCCCAGGGTCCAGGGTCCAGGGTCCAGGGTCCAGGGCCCAGGGCCCAGGGCCAAGGGTCCAGGGTCCAGGGCCCAGGGTCCAGGGTCCAGGGTCCAGGGCCCAGGGTCCAGGGTCCAGGGCCCAGGGTCCAGGGTCCAGGGTCCAGGGTCCAGGGTCCAGGGCCCAGGGCCCAGGGTCCAGGGTCCAGGGTCCAGGGTCCAGGGTCCAGGGCCCGGAACCGGAACACCAGAGTCCCAGAAAACACTCGGACTCCGCCTCCATGGAAACAGTAACAGTGCACAGTGTTTTCCTCCAGAGTGTTCTGATTCCCAGTCCAGATTCTCCTGGTCCTGGTCCCAGTTCCAGTCCAGGTTCTCCTGGACTTGGAAGTTTGAGTTGACAGTCATTGTAGTAACAATCCAACCTGGTGTTCTGTCCCTGTGAATGTCTGAGTTCTCCACTGTTACTGGTTCGAGTGTGTTGTTCTCCGTGTTCTCCGTTGTGCTGCTGTAGGGGAGGGAGGCCTGGAACCTGGACCCTGCTGTTCTGGTTCAGGTTTTCCTCTCTGCTGCCTGATCGACTGACTGCTGTCCGGCTGTGTGAGATGTTGGAGTGAACGTCCTGGAAGAAACGAGGGTTTAAAGGTTTGACTGGGCCGATGCTGCCGAGAACTTTTCTAGATGAGGTTTGGTGGTGAATCCAGAGAGAGGCGCCGCAGCGTGACGGGGTGAGCATCCTCACAATACGAGCAGATGAAGTGATGAGCGGCGGCTCGCTGCTCTTTGTGGCCTGGCTGAGCGTCACGCCCGGCGTTGCCTCTCAAAGCCGAGGTTTTCACGGCGGCTGTCAGCTTAGACGTGTCGACTCAGACCAGCTAAAGCCGCACAATGAGGCTGACGCGGGCTGGCGGGGGCTGACGGAGGGCCCGGTGTCAGGACGACACCCTTCTCCCGCTCACTGAGTATTACTGGAGAGAGGAGATTAGGCTGAGCGAGGTGAGGGATGGGGGGCAGGGTGCGAGCAGGGCCGTGACAACGAGGCTCCGCCGCCGCCACACCACGGAACGCACCCGGCGGAGGACGGCGAGAGCAGGAGAGGCGGAGCTCCGCCTGGAGGACGGCGTCGCGGGCGGAGGGAAGGAAGGAGGCGTCCAGCTGTTCGGCTTCCTGCCACTCCTCTGTCTGTCTGCTTAAGCACTCCACTTACAAGCTGATATTATTACCAATCGGGACGATCTGTGTAAGCTGCTTGTGGAGGACAATCCGTCCGCCGGGACGCGGCGGCGGCGGGACCAGGTACAGGCTGTCTCCGCAATAATGAGGGGATTTAGGCAGACGGCGGGCTTTGTTGAGTTTCACTGAGACGGGGGTTTGACACAGCAGGTGCACAATACCCCCAGGTCTGAGCCTGCTGGGGGGCTCGGGAAGCGGGGGGGGGGGGGCTCAGGAGGATTGGAGGGCTCAGGAGAATCCAGGGGATCGGGGTCTCCCGGAACTCAGGGCACTCAGGGGGCTCAGAGGGTTCAAGGGACTTGGGGGTGCTCTGGGGAGTCAGGAGACTTGGGGGCTCAAGGTGCTCGGGTTTCAATGAGACCTGAGGGGCTTGGGGAACTCAGGGGACTCAAGGTGCTCGAGGGATTTAGGGGACTTGGGGGGCTCGGATCACCCGGGGGCTCAGCGTTTATCTCAGTGAATAAACTACATAAATCACAGATTGAATTGGAATTGCGTCCCTGCTAACACAAATATTATCATTTAAATGATTGTCAGGAGGTTTCACAGTTTGAATTGTGGCTCGGAGCTTTGATCTGGATCGTTTTAAACTGAACAGACGACGTTCAGTGCAGAGAAGCGTATTTGTGGTGTCACTGGATTTTCGAGTGGTGCCGAGAGATCAGCTTCCTGCAGTCCATGGCGGCTGTAGCATCACCGTCGCAGCGCTGAACCGTTCGTGTCACGACTGAAAGGCTCGGCGTTGAACATTTTATTGATCATTTCTATCCTGTCCTTTTTGAAATTCAACCTACTGTCTTATCCAGTCTGTGTGGAGCAGAGCTGACGGGAATTTCGCTGGGATTAATGAATAATTTCTATTCTATTCAATTCTATTCAACGACCACACCCAATCTGAAAACATCCCATAAATAACCAACTGATTAACTAAATAGAAAAATGTATTTTAGGAATAGATTCGTTCTTGTTGGTGGCCGAGCAGGTGGCAGTTCAAACAGCTCAGAAAGAAAATGCACAGACATTCTTAGTTCATTCATTCATTTAAAAAACACCGTTTTTTTACTTAAGGAAGTAAATTTCAGCTCAAAAACATCCTTTATCAATGTACAATCAATAAATAATGTGAAAGGCATGAAAATAATTATATAATGTGGAAGATAAGCTAGAAAATGTGGAAGAGGACTGTAGTGCGTCAAACAGAACTATAACATCACATTGGCAAATCACAGAAAAGTAAAAAAATATTTCAGAAGGAAAAACAAGGCCATCCATAATTATCAGTAAATTAAAATGAACAATGAGCACAAAAAATTGCATAATTTTTCTTCCATTAATCGTGATTAATCACACTATGTGCAAAATGCAATAATGAATGAAAAAGCACTCTGTAATGATCATCCTGCCCCAGCCGGGACTGGGAGTTGTTTTGTTTGTTGTTGTTGTTTTTGAAAGAATTTTGCAAGAAGCAAGAAGCATCATTTTACAGTAATAGTTTTACAATTCATCAAATATGATTTATAATAACTTAAAATACCAAGTGTTCACCAAGATCCCTCCCCCCCCCCGCCACACACACACACACACACACACACACACACACACACACACACACACACACACACACACACACACACACACAGAGCAGGTGAAAAATGGAAGTTTCTTATGAGAGCTCACTTCCTCGAACTTCATTCCATCTCCGACCCTCAGACAGAGAAGACAGGATTAATCCAGTCAGGCCGAATTGAGCCTCATCCTGACCTTTATTAAGCCAGATTGTGTGTTGAAGGGAAATGCATTTTTTGTGTGTGTGTGTGTTTTCAGTGCCTGAAGACTGCCCAGCAGGCAGAAACTTTTTGCCGGCAAAACACGTGATTTAAGTTTCATTTTTGTTCTTATTTGCGCTCCTTATTTCAGTTTGTGCCTTATACCAGCCTTTTCTTCATGATTTTTCTGATAATTCGGCCGAGTTCAATACGGCAAATAATGAGGAGTGGAGCGTGTTGGACCGCTAAAAGGAGCGGTGTGGGACTGGAGCAGGACAGGTTCAGTCCCCCCCCACAGCGTTATTCAGCCCGGCTGGGCCAGGCAGACATCCACACTGAAATATATCAAAGTATATTTCATAGCTTGTGCATGTAGACCCAGCTCCCAGACCCAACTTTGAAAAGCAGAGATGAACGGCGACATTTTTTTTTCTCGAGCGATAAGAGTCTATAAATACACACACACAGACACACACACACACACACACACATATATATACACACACACACACACACACACACACACACACACACACACACACACACATACATATATACATATATATATATATATATATATATATATATATGTATATATGTATATGAAGTGTGTGCGTGTGTGTTTGTATATAATAAAAAAATAAATAAAAAAATAACAGCAAGAATATATGGAGAAGGCCCACGCCGTCGCCACAGACATGATTGTATCGTCCACATAAATTTTCAAACATTGTTCAGACCTGCTGGACCCGCTGGCTCGGCCGGCTCCAGACCTGCTCCTCATGCCCCTCATGAGGAGACTCCCCGGACCACTGGCTCCGCTCCAGATTCGTCTTGCGCTGGAATTCTCAGAAATAAGATGTTCCTGTTCACATAGTCCAAAAAGGTTCATTGGTCTTCCAAGTTATAATCCAAAACAAAGGTTCATTTCAAAAAGACCAGGGAGGTATTTTGTTATTTACCTGACAGTTTCGGCAGCTGTCAGCTGTCTTCTTCAGAGAGTCACGTGATGTTGTGGTGACGTATCTTGTCAGCTGATTTATACAGGTTTTGGCGCTACATCACGTGACTCTCTGAAGAAGACAGCTGACAGCTGCCGAAACTGTCAGGTAAATAACAAAATACCTCCCTGGTCTTTTTGAAATGAACCTTTGTTTTGGATGTTCCTGTTCACATTGTGATCTTCAGTATAAATGTTTAGTGTGCAGATATCTGGATCCTCTCTGTGGTTGAAGCTTCAGGTTTTCATACAGCCTCCTGCAGCAGTGCTGTTTTACACACACACTCTCATGTCACTTCACACACACCCTTAAAATTAACTCTCACATACACACACACCAGCAGCAGCTTTCATATCCAGTAGTATAAATTCACACACACGGGAGCTGATGTGTGTGTGTGTGTGTGTGTGTGTGTGTGTGTGTGTGTGTGTGTGTGTGTGTGTGAGTAGTTTGAATGACAGGTTGACCCTGTTCTCCTGTGAGCTGACACTGGTGTGACTGACAGTGTGCTTTCTTCCACCTCTGTGACCTCTTGACCTCTGTTTGATTCAAGGTGGAGGATTCAAGGTGTTTCGTGTTCCTGGATTCAGAGGAGGCGAAACAGCAGCAGCGCTGTCGGTTCTCTGTACCTCCTCATGGTGAGGTGGAGGAAGTTCCTTCCCGTCCAGATGACACTGAGCCCCCGCCGACGGCGGCCTGAGCCCCCGCCGACGGCGGCCTGAGCCGGCGCCGACGGCGGCCTGAGCTGGTGCCGACGGCCGATGGCAGCCTGAGCCGGCGCCGACGGCGGCCTGAGCGGCTCGTCAGAAAAACAGGCGGACGGTTGTGATGTTGGTCCGGTTGTAGCTTTAATGAGCAGACAGTCACGTCAGTGTTACACATACCGAGAGGCTGAGGGCAGTAAATGCAAATACAAATTTCTCACCAGACTGATACTCTTTACAGACAGAATAAATTATACCGTGGAGACAGACACACATGTCGAACAGAAAGTTGAATAAAAACAAGCGGGAAACGGACCAAGAGGTAAAAGAGGAGTTGGAAGGAGGGAGCGGCTCCACAGAGGGATCTGTACAGTTCATCATCAGTGCTTTCCTTGGTTTGTGTCACTGAAAAATATATATACATAAGGTGGAAGGTCAACGCAGCCGCACGGCTCTGTGGAAAACTACATAAAACTCTGCGTACGAGCCGGAGGCGCTGCCGGGCCACGTCCCAGGGAAACAGCTCCTCTTCATACAATTAAAGGATAAAAGATGGAAGGAATGGCATGGAGTGGAGCGCAGAGGGTGGAACATGGAGCCCAGCAGACGCTGAGCGTTCATGGCTGTTTATCCTTCAGCTCAGGCAGATTCCACTGAAAACACGTCTCATCTGTCCTCATTCCCCGCATCCCGACGCTCCTCCCTCCTCCAGCCGCCTGACAGCCGTGAGGTTCGATCATCGCTGACATGCTGGGCTGTAGCAGTACAGCGGTCTGTATTCAACCGCTTCGGTACGTGGCGTTGGGTTCGGCGCAGGGCTGTGCACGGCCAGCTCACGGGCCGGACGTCGAGTGTGTTCACATTCTAACATGCAGCTTCACCTGCAGCCTGGTCCTGCTTCACATGTCCGCGAGGCGCATTGGTCCCTGGGACGTAAAATCCTCTGAATTCCTGTCCGCTAGTGTCTGCGCCGATCGATTTCGTGGATGTCCGCACGCAGCCCAAACTTTGTGACCTCGCTCAATGTACGTGCCGGCCGCGGCGGTATATGCATACGCCAGAGGCCACAGCAAACAAAACATGACTTTCACAAGTAACTGTGTGAAGACATCAGGCTGTAGCTCCGCCCACAAAGACACCCAGAGAGCGAGACACTGGAGGACGGAGACAGCAGACTGTCTGGAGGGAGGAGAAGGTCTGTGACAGAAGTGAAACTATCTAATCACTGTGGCTCCGCCCCGAGATTCAGAAACAGAAAAAAAGGCTAAATAAACTCTGATACTGAATGATAACAGACTGACAACGCATGAGCCTCAGTTTCTATCAATAATCTGTAATAAAGGATCGGAGAAACAGTCTGGAGCTGGAAAAGCTTCTGGAGGATCAGTGGCTGCATGGAGCGCACCGCTGAGCCAGATGTAGCAGCAGAGAAAAGCGTGCACGTCGGGGGTGCACGGCCAAGCGGACATGGGAAGCTGGACCAGGGTGAAGCCAGCAGGCTGCAGTGGACCGCAGTACGCTGGAACTCTTATTGCTGCACTTTACTCATTGAAAAGCTTTGTTAAAAGCTGTTTACAAGGAATTAAGATTTTTTTTTAATGATATTTGATACATTTGTTTTCTACTGGAGAATTTTATTTAACTGATTTAACCAAGCAGCACTTTGCATTTATTTCATTTTCCTGTTTGTATAAAACACTAATTTGTTCTTTACAATAATAAACACCCAAATGAACAACAAGAACATGGAGGTTCTGCATTTTGTTCCCGAACAGTATCGAACCGACCCGAACCAGGATTCAGAACCGAGGTGAGTATGGAACCCAGAGGTGTGTGTATCGCTACACCCCTGCTGATATCACATGTGGAAATGCTGGAGCCAGTTGGACTCCAGTGGAAGAGTGCTGGGATGTGAGGAGCCAGCTCCGACCGGCGGCGCTCAGCTCTGCTCAGTGAGCCGCCGGAGGGCCCCAGCAGAGGCCCCGGGGCCGGGCGGGGCCGGGCCGGGCCCCAGCAGAGGCCCCGGGGCCGGGCCGGGCCCCAGCAGAGGCCCCGGGGCCGGGCGGGGCCGGGCGGGGCCGGGCGGGGCCCCAGCAGAGGCCCCGGGGCCGGGACCGTCCAGCTGAACGCCGCCTCGGGCCGCCCCTCCTCCAGGAAAACGTCCAGTTTCTGGTGAAGTGCTCGGCTGTGAAGCGGCTGAGTCTGACACTCTGGGCTGAAGGATGAAGAAGCTGAGGTCAAGAGGTCACCGGGCCGCTCGGCTCAGCGCCAGCTTCACTGAAACACCCTGGAAACGGCAGCGGCAACGCAGCAGAGCCCGAGACTGCAACTGAGGAATGACTGCGAGGAAACACACACACACACACATACACACTCACACACTCACTCACACAGCAAAGTAAGACTGCCAGTCAGTGAGGCTGAGGAATGATTAAAGCTCGGAAGAAAGTTCAAACAACAATCAGGCACACACACACACACACACACACACACACACACACACACACACACACACACACACACAGTCTGAGAGGAATCTGTTGAGCTGGAAGGGGTGCAGGCTGGAGGAGCAGCTGGTGCTGGAGGGTGGAGGTTTTGGGCGGAGGTGCAGCTGGTGCTGGTGGGCTCTGGTGGGCTCTGGTGGGCTCTGGTGGGCTCTGGTGGGCTCTGGTGGGCTCTGGTGGGCTCTGGTGGGTGAGGTCTTGGGGTCTAGTAGGCCTGGCCGGTCTCCACCTGCAGCAGTCCCAGGACGGCGGAGTGGTCGGCCAGCTTCACCCTCCTCTGGCCGGACAGCCCCACGTTCTTGGCCAGGTAGTCCACAGCAGCTGAGGACAGAGGACACAGTGAGGACCGGGCGTCTCACCCCGAGGGGACAGAGCCCTGCATTTATCAGCTGACAGGAGAGAGAGAGCCTCCTGACTGAGTGACAGATCGTCCTGTTATTATGTCTCCGTTTGTTTGGAGTACACTGCGATCTGTCTGTCCTGAGAACGCTTCCAGCCTCACCACTGTTCTCACCATCAACCATCGGCAGAAGTTTACGTGCTTTAACAGGAAAAATCCTCTTACTGGGGTCAGTCTCGTACATGCACGTTGCTTTATATCCCCTCACACACACTGACAAGAGGACAGTGTGTGTGACAGTCGGACAAAAGCAGCCAACGCCTCGGCTTCACCGCAGAAAGACGGAGAGGCAGGTCGTCACTGGAGGACTGAGGCTGCGGAAAGCTGACAGTAATGCTGCGTGTGTGTGTGTGTGTGTGTGTGTGTGTGTGTGTGTGTGTGTGTGTGCTGGCTCCTGGTCGTGGGTCTGTCAGTTAAGGAGCTCGTCTTCACAGAAAGGAGGCTGTCAGTCCTGAACGAGGACCAGCAGACAGCCGAGAACCAATGGGTGGGCAGGTCCGCCTGCCAACGTGCCAGTCATCCAGACAGCGAGTGGGGGAGCTGTGTGTGTGTGTGTGTGTGTGTGTGTGTGTGTGTGTGTGTGTGTGTGCAGGTGTGTGCCTCACAAGGGTTTAGCAAGACCTTTAAAGGAAGCTGTTTTTTTCCTGTCAACCAGGTTTATGCCTTAAATCCCTGTTGAGCAGTCACACTGAGAGTCCTCTGCCTATCTGATCACACACACACACACACACACACACACACACACACACACACACACACACACACACACACACACACACACACACACACACACACCTCAGCTATTTTGACAGTATATACTTTAATCTGTCAGGAGCTTCCTGATTTAGAACAAGAGACGAGTCAAATGTCTTAAGTGTTAAGACGTCTTTTAAGTCTGTCTGCGGGGTGTGTGTGTGTGTGTGTGTGTGTGTGTGTGTGTGTGTGTGGGAGTAAAGGTGCAGGTGAGGGTGGGAGGATGAAAACGACACACACACCCAAACCTCACATCGATGATTAAACCCTTCTAATGACTGAGGCCTGGTGGGACCCCAGCAGGACCAGCAGGACCAGCAGGACCTGGAGGACCTGGAGGACCAGGAGGACCTGGAGGACCAGCAGGACCAGCAGGACCAGCAGGACCAGCAGGACCAGCAGGACCTGGAGGACCTGGAGGACCAGGAGGACCTGGAGGACCAGCAGGACCAGCAGGACCAGCAGGACCAGCAGGACCAGCAGGACCTGGAGGACCTGGAGGGACCTGGAGGAACCTCTTCATGTCCTCGTGTCTTCATGTGTTATTGGGGATGAATGGTTGGTGGTGGGAGGGGCCGATGGCGCAGACTGGCAGCCTCGCCTCCGTCAGTCTGCCCCCCCCCAGGGCAGCTGTGGCTACAGCAGCAGCTTACCACCACCCAGTATGGAGAGAATGAAGAATGCAGTGTGAAGTGTATTTGAGTGTCCTGAAAAGCGCTTTATAAAACCAATGCATTATTATTATTATTATTATTATTATTATTATTATTGGAGGAGTGAGCAGCAGCAGTCAGTGTCCACAGAGGACCATGAGTGTCTGAGTGGTCTAGGTTCTGGTGGACACTGCGGTGGATCTCAGAGTCCTGGGACTGACCACTGCAGGGTGCAGTGAGGCAGGAGGACTGCTGACTGTCCACTGTGTGTCTTAAATCGAACAGAGCATTAACCCTTCCCCTGAGAACAGGAGGGTCTGAACCAGCAGACCAGGACCGGCTCCGGTCCGTCCAGTCAGTGTGTGTGGACCCTCATGTCAGGATGGGGACATGTCCACCCAGGGGGACGGGGGTGAGGAGTGAGGACCGGGTCTGTCCCAGCTGTCCCGTCATGCCAGCAGTGCTCGGTCCTGTTCAGAACGCTCAGCCTCATGCTGCCAGTCTGGGATTTGAACCTGCGCCCGGGTTCCCTCTGTCCCACTGCCTCACACTGCAGGGGGTCTACGGAGCTGGAGAAGAGGAACGATCGGCCGACTGGAGCGCGGGGTGACGGCGGTGTTGAGCAGACGCTGCCGGGACTCACTCTGGCCGTACTGGCTGTACTGGTAGCCGGCGGCCGCCACGGCGGGGTCCACGCCGTAGCCGCCGGCGCCGTAGGCGGGTGCGCAGTAGGACTGCGACGAGGGCAGGCCGTCCGCCGTCTTGACGGCGCCCTCGGTCGGACGCTGGCCGCAGCTGGCCGGGAGGCCGGAGGACGGAGACGAGTCCAGCGCGCCGTGCAGCGGGGAGATGGGGAAGTCGTGCTGCGGCTGCGAGGAAACGGCGCCGGGGTTACTGAGGATGCTCATCACCTGCAAAACACACAGCGGGGAGGCGCTTCAGCACACCGCCACAGGGGGCAGCACCGAGCACGCAGCAGGAGCCGCGGCAGACATCCATCCATACATCCATCATCCATACATCTGTCCATCCATCATCCATCGTCCATCCATCCATCTATCCATCATCCATCCATCCATCCATCCATCATCCATCCATCTGTCCATCCATCCATACATCTGTCCATCCATCATCCATCGTCCATCCATCCATCCATCCTCATCCATCCATCCATCCACCATCATCCATCCATCCATCCATCATCCATCCATCCATCCATCATCCATCCATCTGTCCATCCATCCATCCATCCATCATCCATCCTCCCCATCCATCCATCCATCCCATCGTCCATCCATCCATCCATCCATCATCCATCCATCCATCCATCCATCATCCATCATCCATCCATCATCCATCCATCCATCCATCTTCATCCATCCATCCATCTATCGTCCATCCATCCATCTCCATCTCATCCATCCATCATCCATCCATCATCATCCCATCTCCATCCATCCATCCATCAGCCATCCATCACCACCTCCATCCATCCATCATCCATCCATCATGTCTCATCCCATCCTCATCCAATCCATATCCATCCATCATCCATAATCCTACATCTGTCCATCCATCATCCATCCATTTGTCCATCCATCCATCATCCATCATCCATCCATCATCCATACAATCTGTCCATCCATCATCCATCGTCCATCCATCCATCCATCATCCATACATCTGTCCATCCATCCATCATCCATCTGTCCATCCATCATCCATCCATCCATCCATCATCCATCCATCATCCATCCATCTGTCCATCCATCATCCATCGTCCATCCATCCATCCATCCATCCATCCATCCATCGTCCATCCATCCATCCATCCATCATCCATCCATCCATCCACCATCCATCATCCATCCATCATCCATCCATCCATCCATCATCCATCACGCCCTCTCTGGATCTGTGCTGCTCTGGTGTCAGGGAGCTGGAGTCGACCAGCTAACTATGGAAAAGCGTCCAACAAAACCATGAAAACCAAGGATTGATTAAAAGAAACAAATATCATGGTGGTGAGAAACATCTGATGAAGCTAAATTAATGCCTCGAGCAACTGTTGCAGGGATAAAGCAACAAGGACAACTGAGATTCGCTGTACTTAGCTCTCTGTTTGTGTAAAGAATAAGTAAGACAGAAGTGCTGAGGCTGATGGGCCCTGAAGGCCTGACTGCTGCTGGGTTCAGGGTTCACTCACCTTCACTCCGCCTGGGTTCTGATGACATGTAAAAGAAACAGGTCATTTAATCTGAGACTGGCTGCTGAGGGAGCCTCACAGACCTGCAGACACTTTAGTGACAGCTCATCCTGAGGAGGAAGACGGCCAGTTGAGATATTTTATTATGTGACTCACATGAACCAGCGTTCAGAGCAGAAATCTTACTGTCACTAACACACTAAGAATGGAAACCATCCAAACCTAACTGCAGGTGGCTGAAGAAAAGGCACCCCGTGGTGTTTCCTCGCAGTGTGAAGGTCTCTCTCTCTCGTCATATTCTGAACCTGGACTCAGACCCAGGTGTCCTCACCGTGAACCTGCAGAGCTCACCACTACACCACTGTGCAGCCTGCAGCAACAGACTTTTTTATCATTATTCCTAACACTTGAGCTTGCAGATGGAAGGCTTGATTTACGTTTTGAGACAGAAGGACTTGCAGGCATTACGATACACACTTTGAAATAAACATGTCCTGCAGAAAACCCTTCTAATCCCTCCCACAGTGGAATATCAGAGACCCACAAACTCATCCAATCCTCATCTTTAGCTTCAATTCTTACTCACATTTGGTGGAAAGAGTCCTGAAGGACTATAACTTCAGGGTGTGTGAGCGAGCTGCTGCCTGTGTGTGTTCAATAGGATCTGTGTGTTAAAGTCGACCAGGAAAAGATCCGGTCAGTGCAGAGAATAAAGCTAATCTCAGTACAAAGGAGCACGATTTGGCAAATGTTCAGAAGAACAATGAAATACATGTAGAGGATCATTTGATAATGCTCCCTCAGGCCCTGCGGCAGCGTCCGAGCCTTTAGCTCAAATTTCATTTTACAAACGTTTTCATTTTGATGTCCTTCTCTTCTGGAGCACTGAAAACCAGTTAGTTCTCATGTTGCTCCACCAGCTGGCGCTGTTGTGGTAATGAAAACACATGCGTGCTGCAGAGAACAATACACTCTAAACATTAACTACGGAGAACACGGAGAACAACACACTGTAAACCTGGACTGGGAGTCATGACGCTCAGGAGGAAGACATTCTTCTAACGGTCCATCTGCTGAGCATGAGCAGAGCTATTGTTTACTACAGCCATGGAGCCCAGGACCAGAACCAGGACCAGGACCCAGAGCAGGATTAGTCTCCATGGAGAGACTCTAACCCTGACCCTGGTGTTTGGTGAGGTGGCATGTTCTCCCGTTGACCTGGACCAGGAGAGTTTTCAGTCCAGGTTCTGGGAGCCCGGCTGTCATGTGAACACAGCCTCAAAGTGCAGCGAGAGCTCAGCGTTTTCACTTGAGCAGCTCGTGTGACTGGGTCAGCCGGCCCGCCCTGCTCTCATCTCTGGCCCGGTTCTGGGTCTCACTGGACAAATAAGGAATGAAACTGCATCTCCTGCATTTTCAGAAAAGTTCCTGCAGGCTGGTTTTCTTTGACGGCCTCAGGGAACTGCCCGCTCCTTGTGATGGATTTAGACTGTTTGTTCTTCAGAGGCTCTCCACAGGGGGTCCTGCTCCGTCACGCTGCCTGGGGGAGCTCTGGACCCTTTGTCCTCTCACACCAGGTCACGTTCCTGCATTTTGTGCTTCACCGGCTCTTTGGAAGCGTCACCTCCACTCCACACATGCTTCAAGGGGCTGAGCAGCAAGGGGAACCAGAGGAACCAGAGCAGCGAGGGGAACCAGAGGAACCAGAGCAGCGAGGGGAACCAGAGGAACCAGAGCAGCGAGGGGAACCAGAGGAACCAGAGCAGCGAGGGGAACCAGAGGAACCAAAGGAACCAATGGTCCAGTGGAACTACAGGAACCAGGGGAACCAGGGGAGCCAGGGGAGCCAGGTCAGCCAAACGAACCAAAGGACAAGCTGGAACCAGGTGATCCAGAGGAACCACATGATGTAGAGCATCCCTGAAGCTTTCATTAAATTATATCTATATAAACATTTTATTATCGATTTAATTTAGTATACATAAAAGAGTCATGTTGAAAATGAGCTGTAGAGTCCACTATAGAGGAGCTGTAGAGTCACTATAGAGGAGCTGTAGAGCCACTATAGAGCAGCTGTAGAGTCACTATAGAGGAGCTGTAGAGCCACTATAGAGGAGCTGTAGAGTCGCTATAGAGGAGCTGTAGAGCCACTATAGAGGAGCTGTAGAGCCACTATAGAGGAGCTGTAGAGTCACTATAGAGGAGCTGTAGAGTCGCTATAGAGGAGCTGTAGAGTCACTATAGAGGAGCTGTAGAGCCACTATAGAGGAGCTGTAGAGCCACTATAGAGGAGCTGTAGAGCCACTATAGAGGAGCTGTAGAGCCGCTATAGAGGAGCTGTAGAGTCGCTATAGAGGAGCTGTAGAGTCGCTATAGAGGAGCTGTAGAGCCACTATAGAGGAGCTGTAGAGCCACTATAGAGGAGCTGTAGAGTCGCTATAGAGGAGCTGTAGAGTCACTATAGAGGAGTGGTAGAGTCGCTATAGAGGAGCTGTAGAGCCGCTATAGAGGAGCTGTAGAGTCGCTATAGAGGAGCTGTAGAGTCACTATAGAGGAGCTGTAGAGCCACTATAGAGCAGCTGTAGAGTCACTATAGAGGAGCTGTAGAGTCACTATAGAGGAGCTGTAGAGTCACTATAGAGCAGCTGTAGAGTCACTATAGAGGAGATGTAGAGTCACTATAGAGGAGCTGTAGAGTCACTATAGAGCAGCTGTAGAGTCGCTATAGAGGAGCTGTAGAGCCGCTATAGAGGAGCTGTAGAGTCACTATAGAGGAGCTGTAGAGCCACTATAGAGCAGCTGTAGAGTCACTATAGAGGAGCTGTAGAGTCACTATAGAGGAGCTGTAGAGTCACTATAGAGCAGCTGTAGAGCCACTATAGAGGAGTGGTAGAGTCACTATAGAGGAGATGTAGAGTCACTATAGAGGAGCTGTAGAGTCACTATAGAGCAGCTGTAGAGTCGCTATAGAGGAGCTGTAGAGCCGCTATAGAGGAGCTGTAGAGTCACTATAGAGGAGCTGTAGAGCCACTATAGAGGAGCTGTAGAGTCACTATAGAGGAGCTGTAGAGTCACTATAGAGCAGCTGTAGAGTCACTATAGAGCAGCTGTAGAGTCGCTATAGAGCAGCTGTAGAGCCGCTATAGAGGAGCTGTAGAGTCACTATAGAGGAGCTGTAGAGTCACTATAGAGCAGCTGTAGAGTCACTATAGAGGAGCTGTAGAGTCACTATAGAGGAGTGGTAGAGTCGCTATAGAGGAGCTGTAGAGCCGCTATAGAGGAGCTGTAGAGTCGCTATAGAGGAGCTGTAGAGTCACTATAGAGGAGCTGTAGAGCCACTATAGAGCAGCTGTAGAGTCACTATAGAGGAGCTGTAGAGTCACTATAGAGGAGCTGTAGAGTCACTATAGAGCAGCTGTAGAGTCACTATAGAGGAGCTGTAGAGTCACTATAGAGGAGCTGTAGAGTCACTATAGAGCAGCTGTAGAGTCACTATAGAGGAGCTGTAGAGTCACTATAGAGCAGCTGTAGAGTCACTATAGAGGAGTGGTAGAGTCGCTATAGAGGAGCTGTAGAGCCGCTATAGAGGAGTTGTAGAGTCGCTATAGAGGAGCTGTAGAGCCGCTATAGAGGAGCTGTAGAGTCACTATAGAGCAGCTGTAGAGTCGCTATAGAGCAGCTGTAGAGTCGCTATAGAGGAGCTGTAGAGTCACTATAGAGCAGCTGTAGAGTCACTATAGAGCAGCTGTAGAGTCGCTATAGAGGAGCTGTAGAGCCGCTATAGAGGAGCTGTAGAGTCGCTATAGAGGAGCTGTAGAGTCACTATAGAGGAGCTGTAGAGCCACTATAGAGCAGCTGTAGAGTCACTATAGAGGAGCTGTAGAGTCCACTATAGAGCAGCTGTAGAGTCACTATAGAGGAGCTGTAGAGTCACTATAGAGGAGCTGTAGAGTCGCTATAGAGGAGCTGTAGAGCCGCTATAGAGGAGTGGTAGAGTCGCTATAGAGGAGCTGTAGAGCCGCTATAGAGGAGCTGTAGAGTCACTATAGAGGAGCTGTAGAGTCACTATAGAGGAGCTGTAGAGTCACTATAGAGCAGCTGTAGAGTCACTATAGAGGAGCTGTAGAGTCACTATAGAGCAGCTGTAGAGTCACTATAGAGGAGTGGTAGAGTCGCTATAGAGGAGCTGTAGAGCCGCTATAGAGGAGTTGTAGAGTCGCTATAGAGGAGCTGTAGAGCCGCTATAGAGGAGCTGTAGAGTCACTATAGAGCAGCTGTAGAGTCGCTATAGAGCAGCTGTAGAGTCGCTATAGAGGAGCTGTAGAGTCACTATAGAGCAGCTGTAGAGTCACTATAGAGGAGCTGTAGAGTCACTATAGAGCAGCTGTAGAGTCACTATAGAGCAGCTGTAGAGTCGCTATAGAGGAGCTGTAGAGCCGCTATAGAGGAGCTGTAGAGTCGCTATAGAGGAGCTGTAGAGTCACTATAGAGGAGCTGTAGAGCCACTATAGAGCAGCTGTAGAGTCACTATAGAGGAGCTGTAGAGTCACTATAGAGGAGCTGTAGAGTCACTATAGAGCAGCTGTAGAGTCACTATAGAGGAGCTGTAGAGTCACTATAGAGCAGCTGTAGAGTCACTATAGAGGAGCTGTAGAGCCGCTATAGAGGAGCTGTAGAGTCACTATAGAGGAGCTGTAGAGCCGCTATAGAGGAGCTGTAGAGTCACTATAGAGGAGCTGTAGAGTCACTATAGAGGAGCTGTAGAGTCACTATAGAGCAGCTGTAGAGTCACTATAGAGGAGCTGTAGAGTCACTATAGAGCAGCTGTAGAGTCACTATAGAGGAGCTGTAGAGCCGCTATAGAGGAGCTGTAGAGTCACTATAGAGCAGCTGTAGAGTCACTATAGAGGAGCTGTAGAGTCACTATAGAGCAGCTGTAGAGTCACTATAGAGGAGCTGTAGAGTCACTATAGAGGAGCTGTAGAGCCGCTATAGAGGAGCTGTAGAGTCACTATAGAGGAGCTGTAGAGTCACTATAGAGCAGCTGTAGAGTCACTATAGAGGAGCTGTAGAGTCACTATAGAGCAGCTGTAGAGTCACTATAGAGGAGCTGTAGAGTCACTATAGAGGAGCTGTAGAGCCGCTATAGAGGAGCTGTGGTGGATCAAAAGAAGTGAGTAGGACATGTGTGGATTAAGACAGTGAAGAGTGACACAGTGTGTGAATGCATGGTTTTGTGTGTGTGTGTGTGTGTGTGTGTGTGTGTGTGTGTGTGTGTGTGTGTGTGTGTGTGTGTGTGTGTGTGTGTGTGTGTGGTTGTCCTCAGTGGGAGGATGCAGCTGCTGGGATTAAGGATGATGAAGATGAGATGTTGCTTGTGCCTGACATGTTTTATCACCGTCTTCCTCGGAAATAAACTGGGACTATAATTGCAGAGCATTGTAAGTACATCACAGAGAATGTGGAATATCTGATGCAAGGAGAGGTAATTATGTAACCATCTAATGCTACTCCCTATAAGTGGATGTGCCTTTTTGTCACAGCCATAATCCTGAAAATTACTTCTCCCCCATGAGCGATAAAAACACAAATCAAATTCAATGATGTGAAAATGAGTTTGAATGAGAGAATGCTGCACATCCCAAAACAAGCAACGGAGCCCAACAGCCGATTGGTGATCTGACGGAATCCACTCAACCTGCAGACATATGAGAGCCGTGATGCTCCCAGAGCTCCTGCTGGTCCCTGACCACGTCCTCAGATTCAGGTCCAAACAGGTCCCGCAGCTCATGTTCATTCATCTGGGCCTGGAGGAAGACATGCTGGAGACAACGCCTCGGCTGGAAACACCAGAAGGTCGGAGGTTCACCGCTGTGCTGAACACTTTCCTCTTTCAGGATCCATCTTCTTCATTTTCACTTCCTCTTTGCATCCTCTCTTTTCTCTCGCTGTCCCTCAGCCCAGCTGGAACAGCAGGAAGTCTCCTCTGGGTCTGGTTCTACAGGAAGTCTCCTCTGGGTCTGGTTCTACAGGAAGTCTCCTCTGGGCCTGGTTCTACAGGAAGTCTCCTCTGGGTCTGGTTCTACAGGAAGTCTCCTCTGGGTCTGGTTCTACAGGAAGTCTCCTCTGGGCCTGGTTCTACAGGAAGTCTCCTCTGGGTCTGGTTCTACAGGAAGTCTCCTCTGGGCCTGGTTCTACAGGAAGTCTCCTCTGGGTCTGGTTCTACAGGAAGTCTCCTCTGGGTCTGGTTCTACAGGAAGTCTCCTCTGGGCCTGGTTCTACAGGAAGTCTCCTCTGGGTCTGGTTCTACAGGAAGTCTCCTCTGGGTCTGGTTCTACAGGAAGTCTCCTCTGGGTCTGGTTCTACAGGAAGTCTCCTCTGGGTCTGGTTCTACAGGAAGTCTCCTCTGGGCCTGGTTCTACAGGAAGTCTCCTCTGGGTCTGGTTCTACAGGAAGTCTCCTCTGGGTCTGGTTCTACAGGAAGTCTCCTCTGGGTCTGGTTCTACAGGAAGTCTCCTCTGGGTCTGGTTCTACAGGAAGTCTCCTCTGGGTCTGGTTCTACATGAAGTCTCCTCTGGGTCTGGTTCTACAGGAAGTCTCCTCTGGGTCTGGTTCTACAGGAAGTCTCCTCTGGGTCTGGAACAGCAGGAAGTCTCCTCTGGGTCTGGTTCTACAGGAAGTCTCCTCTGGGTCTGGTTCTACAGGAAGTCTCCTCTGGGTCTGGTTCTGAATCTGGTTCTGCAGAACGTCTCCTCTGGTCTGGTTCAGCAGATTTCCTATTCAAACACAGCGTTTCTCCTTTTGGAAAACCCGTTTGCTGGCTCATGTCGGCTTCTCTCTGCGACAGTCCAGATCAAATCATATCAAGCTTTCTTTCTGGAGCACGGAGAGCTAAACACATAATAGAGACGTCTCCGTTAGACCTAGACCAGAGCAGGACTGAGGATGTCCCGCCCCTCCCGAGCCGGACCATGTTCTCCTGGAGGCCTCCAGGAGGTTCTGCAGCAGTGGTTCTGGTTCTGGTTCTGGTTCTGGTGGATCCGGTGCTCACCCGGAGAGCTGGGTTGTTTGTGCAGCCAGTCACCGCCTACACTGATATCCAAACCCGGGAACTGGAGGGGCTTAATACTTTCTACCCACTCAGGCAGGCAGACAACACCCTGGGCTCCGCTTAGTTTCCAGCGAGGGAGGAGGAGGAGAGGCGCACTGCGAGCGCGAAAGAAAGAAAAATATATCCTCCAAACATTCCATCAGTGGAACGATTTAAATTCCTCCGCTTCTCTGGCAGCTTTCTTCACTAGGTCTTGTCTTTTATTTATTTATTTGCTGTAAAGCTCCCTGCTTTGCTCCCTGCCAAACTGAAACAGCATCTGTTTTTCAGGCGGTTTCTAATTAACATTAACCCCCCCCCCGTCCCTCGTTATGGAGTGATGTAAATAAACGTGCTCATCCGCCCTGACGTGTCGACACGCAGCCTGCCAGCTGACAGCCGCCCAGCCACAGGGCTTAGTGCCGCACACTCTAATATTAGGGCCGGATCGCATCGACACGCAGGTGCACACAGCGGCGCGTGTGTGTGTGTGTGTGTGTGTGTGTGTGTGTGTGTGTGTGTGGGTGTCGGGGGGGGGGGGCTGTGGTTTCTCTCATATACAAGTCAACACATTGATAT
The DNA here is from genome assembly GCF_902148845.1 of Salarias fasciatus. Classification (NCBI taxonomy): domain Eukaryota; kingdom Metazoa; phylum Chordata; class Actinopteri; order Blenniiformes; family Blenniidae; genus Salarias; species Salarias fasciatus. Next base: position 33,178,810 of record NC_043764.1, read on the forward strand.
TTTCAAATCATTTATTGTTCAACAGAAGCCTGTGTGGTGGTGTGCAGGGTGGAGGGGCATGGAGGGTGGAGGGGGTGGAGGGGGGCTGAGCATCCCCACTCCCACCTCCTTATCTCAGGCCGACAGTTGTCAGGAATCAGGAGCAGAGGCCTGAGTTAGCGCGGCGGCAGGCAGGCCTGGGGATATGGATCAAAGAGACAGAGCTGGAGAACCAAAGCGGCTCTGATCCCCCAACACTGAACCCACTGCCGTCTATCCTGACTGCTCCGCTCACCCCGACATCAAACAGCCGCCACAGAGCCCGCCATTCCAGAGCAGGCTAAACCTCCCCTCACAACAAACCGCAGAGGAACCCGGAGCGCCGGCAGAGCGGCGCTGCTGCGCCGGCCGCTGTGGGAAGTCCTGGTTTCATCCTCACTAGCAGGTCACGGAGTTTCTGACCTGACAGGAAGGGATTAGCAAGAAGCCTCGCCACGCCGCCGCTCCGGAGGAAAACACATTCATGGGAACTTAAAGGCAGAAAGTGCTGCTAAAAAAAGCAGTGGAGGGGGAGCTGGCCCCGCCGCTGTGTTTACGCTCACCGCGCCGAGCAGGGATGACATTCTACACTTCATTCTGTCTTCCCGTCAATAAGACGGGGAATTGGCTGCACACTCCATCTCCACATGAAAGTCTGCCTCTAATTCTTTCCCATTCAATCTGCAGGAGGAGGCGCAGCCACGGCTCCCTGAATTACATTCCAAATGCAATACGGCACTCTCAAATTGAATTATTGGCTGTCAGACGCTCCACATATGGTCCTTCTGCACTTCTGAAGGGGGAATCTTAGGAAATTCAGCCGACACCGTTATCTCATGTAAATGTCTGGGATCGTGATGAAAGGGTCAGCGGCAGCAGCAGTCATGGTCAGGTGGAGGACCCGAAGAGTGCTTAGCGTTCGGTCGGGTTGCATGTTGTACCTTCTCTCTTATTCTCTCTCCTCATACATAATGTGTCAGTCCATCACGGCGCATTAAAAACCACTCCTGGTCCACTGACACTCAGATTATCTGTCTCCATTGTCAGCGCGGCTCTCAGAGGTGTGTAATCAGCGTACAAAGGAAACCCTGCTTCCTGGTATTTATGCAGATTTCTTTTCTGGTGGTGACACCATGATTAATAAACACACATGCTGTACAAACGCCCCTCTTTATCCCCGACTCTCCAACAACAGCAAAGCTCTTTTTGTGTTAACAAATCCTCACAGACTGGAAGCGAGCGGCGCTTACAGACGCAGAATAAGACATTTCATTTAGCAGAAGCGGCTCCCGGCCTGTCAGCGGCAGCTCGCACAGCGTCACGCCGTTCAGGCCATGAAACCATGAAAACACGATACGAGAGCGACGATACTTCAGAAGCCATGCTTATTAGCTTCATCCACACCATCAGGAAACTGCCAATGATTACGATCAATGTGAAAACAGTGGCGATCATCTTCATCACATCTTGGTATTTAACTAGTTTAAAGCCTTTTTCAAGGATGAATGACTCCATAATAATAGATATGAGCTTCAGTGGGAGTTAAACATGAATGATAACCTTCTGTTATTTCAGGCATCCATGCTCCTGGCTACATGTTAGCATTAGCTCATGGTTGCATGGTTAACAATATTTTATAGCTACATGTTTAGCATTAGCACATAGCTACATGTTAGCATTAGCTTGTAGCTACATGTTAGCATTAGCTTGTAGCTACATGTTAGCATTACCTCATAGCTACATGTGTCGCATTGCCTACAAACACTGCCCCTCTCAGCCCACAAAATCCTCCAGATCCTCTACCATCTGGAACCTTTAGACCAGGACTACTCGGTTCCGGCTCTTAAGGTCCGGTGTCCTGCATGTTTTAGGAACTGAGACTGGAACTGAGTTGAATTTCTGTAGATCTTCTAGAGTGTAGATCCTCTGGAGTCTAGACCCTCTGGAGTCTAGACTTTCTCGAGGGTAGACCCTCTAGAGTCTAGACCCTCTGGAGTCTAGACTTTCTCGAGGGTAGACCCTCTAGAGTCTAGATCCTCTGGAGTCTAGACCTTCTAGATCCTGCACCAAATCAATTCAACCATTCAGCACTCAGATGGGACCTGAATGACCTTCCCTCCCACACTGTGACCTTGACTCAGATCCAGAACCCTGTGCTCCTGGTCTAGATAGAGGCACAGAAGATCTTCACTCATGAGGAAGGAATGTAATTGAAAAGTCAAGGAGAAGACATGATGGGGTTGCTGGATATGACCAGTGACTGACTGACGCCGACAGAAACATCTGTGAGCAACAAATGAGAGACGCCGTCTGAAATTAATGACAGCACTCATTAGAAGATTATTCTTTTCTACTTTATCCCCTGAAGAGGGAAACGGATTTATTCTCGAAATGAACATGGTACAGGTTGAAAGTTCAAGCAGAATCCATTAGGAGCAGAGAGTTTGAACAATGCAAGCACTCAGGGATGTGAAATAGATTCATTGTAAGATTTTCATTGTTCTAAAAACCCTTCAGCAGAATGAATGTTACAGCTGGTAGACCAGCAGCGTCTGGACCGACACCGAGTGTGTGTGTGTGTGTGTGTGTGTGTGTGTGTGTGTGTCTGTGTGTGTGTGTGTGTGTGTGTGTGTGTGTGTGTGTAAATAATGCAAATTGAGATAAGTTTTATTGACTTGTTCATGTTGTTGTTGGGTTTTCATTGGCCTCTTTTCCACCAAACTGGTTCTTGGGCCAAATCAGGGCCGGCACCCAAACATGAACCGGTTCTTCTGCTCGCCCCGGCCCCGGCTCCCAAAAGTCGGGACTTTTCAGGAACCGGTTTCTCCCTGGTCCAGATCAGGCCCCGATCAGGCCCCTGCCACTCACCGACTGAGCCCGGCGGCAGTTACGGCGACAGCTGATCTCCGAACACACTCCGGCTGGGCGTGGTGGGGGTGCGGGGTGGTGGGTGGGGGTGGGGGTTTGGGGGGGGGGGGGGGGGGTGTATGTTTGTGGAGCAGACTGAAAAGGTCTGGCGGAAACCTGTGTACTGACGTTCTGCAATGACACGATGACGTCGCTCCACCTCCCCCTCTGTGGCCGCAGTGCGGTGGAAAACCAAAGCGGGGTTTTCAGGCCCGGGATTTGAACCAGGTTGGAACCAGGCCCCGGTTCGGCCTAGATACCAGTTTGGTGGAAAAGAGGTAATTGGGGTGTAGTTGGGGTTTCATTGGCGTGTGGTAGGGGTTTCATTAGGATCATGTTGGGGTTTCATTGGGTTCTGGTGGAGGTTTTATTGGGGTGTGTTTGGGGTTTCATTGGGTTCTGGTGGAGGTTTTATTGGGGTGTGGTTGGGATTTCATTAGGGTGTGGCTGGGGTTTCATTGGGATTGTGTTGGGGTTTTACTGGGGTGTGGTTGGGGTTTCATTGGGGTGTGGTAGGGGTTTCATTAGGATCATGTTGGGGTTTCATTGTGGTGTGTTTGGAGTCCTACCTGTGGGGACAGCCCATTGTTGACGGGGTTGACGTGGTTGTTGGGCGCTGCAGAGCTCATGAAGGAGTCTGAGTAGCTGGAGAAGCCGTGGCGGTTGGAGGTCAGGCCGTAGGTGGAGGAGCTGTCGGAGCTGGACAGGGTGGTCTGGTGCATGGTGGACGGAGGTAACGGCTGAGGGCGGTGAACGGTGCCTCCACCGTCTGCAGGGACAACAGGGAACAGGGACCTGAACCCAGGTGGAACTACGTCAGGCTCAAAACCTGCCTGGCCTCTAAAATAAGGAGAGCGCAGACCGAGTTATCCTCTGGGTTCTGAATAAAAACACTCTGTAGGTGCAGGATTAGTGGGATTCAATAGAAAATGCCTAATGGACCAAGTCCGGCCTGTGGGCCACAGTTTGGACCTCTGTGCCAGCGCCACAAGTGAGCTGAAGGTGATTTCTGTAGAAACTGAAACCAGGAAGCTTTAGCCAATTTAAACTTTGAAAGCAGAGCACTCACACATGGGAATGTGTGAATAAAGAGCAAAGAAGCAGGAGGAGAGCTGGGACTCACCCTGGGACAGCGGGTTGCTGGGATACCCGGACTCCGGCAGCTGGTAGGTGGGGAGCGTCGGCATCGCCGTGGGGGGAAATCCGCCGGGCAGCAGGTGGTTGAACGCCGCAAGCTGATTGGCTCCTGCTTGTTTTCTCCACCTGGCTCTTCGATTGCTGAACCACACCTTCAGGCACGGCAGAAAAAGCAGAATCAGGACGAGAACTCTGGATTCTGACTCTCGCTCCATTTGATCAGATTCATTCACACTGAGACGAGAACACAAACACTGCAATCACATGATATCATAAATACAATAAACACACACACACACACACTGCCGTGCTCTTCCAATCACAGTGCTAACAAATGAAACTCACACACACACACACACACACACACACACACACACACACACACACACACACACACACACACACACACAGTCCCAGTCCAGTAATAGGTGGGAGCGGAGAGGTGTATGCTGCCTGAGGCCACTCTTCTGTCCTCTTTCATCTCAACAGGCCACTAATTTAAAGTTCTTAATTAAAACTGAGAGAAAGAGTGAAGCTCAGAGCGAGTGTAAACCTGTCAGCCCGCAGAACACACACACACACACACACACACACACACACACACACACACACACACAGGTCCACTGGATGACTGCACAACACACATTAACCTCCTCACATAATCCCAAAGTCCTCACACACCCTCACACTCATGCTCTATGCCTTACATCTATGCCTCTCATCACACACTCTATTCTTCCTCACACACTCTCATCACACTCTCAGTCCTCACACACTCTCATCACACTCTCAGTCCTCACACACTCTCATCACACTCTCAGTCCTCACACACTCTCACCGCACACACACTCCTCACACACTCTCCCTCACAAAAGGAACCAGAGTTTTACTACTGTATTTAACTGATTCTCATTCCAGACTACACACACACACACACACACACACACACACACACAGAGCTGCTGCGCAGTGTCTGCATGGCCTGCAGCCTTCCAGCCACCCACTTTCTTCAGGAATCCTCTTTTTTCATTTGGAGCAAATGAAAACATGCCTTTCAAGTGGAGAAGAAGATCATTTGGACTTCTGCTCCTGCAGAGAAGACTCAGATAATTAGAACAGGTGTTGTCCGCCTCAGGTGCTTCTCCAAGAGAAGCAGAAGAAGTCGAAGTACTTAACAGGGACTTCTGCAGAACAAAGACGTGGCAGAGCCAGTGAAATAAAACACACCGGAGTTCACTCCTCTTCCAGCTGTCTCACTACCGCAGCCAGAAATGCAAATGAGACCACAGAACGCAGAAGATCCAACATTATGAGCAAATACTTTCTCCTCTCATTTTCTGAATGAAAACAATAAACTAACCTGGCAGAAGCCAGATTGACATGAGCAGCAATGAAGTGCTTCTCATGTCAATCTGGGATTTCACTGGGTGAATCCGTTCGGGGAAGGAGGGACTTGCTGCAGAACTCTTTGTGTTCATTGGACAGAAGGACACAGTGCGCCGCCTGACCATGTTTGGTTTCAGCCAATCACTGCAAAGAAAAAACCTCCTGCTGATCGTTTTTCAACGACGCAATAGAGGATTCATCCAAAACAGATTTAATGGCTGTCGAGACATCCATTGTTTTCACAAGCCATGCTAATATTAGCAGTCCGTCACTTCCTGCTTCCGTCAAAGCTTCATGTCCCGCCCTAAACGACGCGTGATTGGTCCGGCCAAAAAAAATCAGAGCGTGATTGGTCGGCTGAAAAAAGTCTGATCCCGAGCACATCGGCTGGAGCGGTACGAGATGGATTCTCGTGGTGTGTGAGAACAAATACCGCGAGAATTCAGCTTGACGTCAGGGTTAACAATGAACCTCACTGGAGTTGAAATGAAAAATCTGAGAGAACAATGAAGACCGATGGATGGATGGATGGATGGATGATGGATGAATGGATGGATGATGGATGATGGATGATGGATGATGGATGGATGAATGGATGGATGATGGATGAATGGATGGATGATGGATGATGGATGATGGATGGATGAATGGATGGATGATGGATGAATGGATGGATGATGGATGATGGATGGATGAATGGATGGATGGATGGATGGATGGATGATGGATGGATGAATGGATGGATGGATGATGGATGGATGAATGGATGGATGGATGGATGATGGATGATGGATGATGGATGGATGGATGGATGGATGGATGGATGCTGGATGGATGGATGGATGGATGCTGGATGGATGGATGGATGGATGATGGATGGATGGATGAGGGATGGATGATGGATGGATGCCTTTCTTTACTCCTTCAGTGTGTCTTCTCGTGTTGTCTGTCCTTCAGTGTGTCTTCTCGTGTTGTCTGTCCTTCAGTGTGTCTTCTCGTGTTGTCTGTCCTTCAGTGTGTCTTCTCGTGTTGTCTGTCCTTCAGTGTGTCTTCTCGTGTTGTCTGTCCTTCAGTGTGTCTTCTCGTGTTGTCTGTCCTTCAGTGTGTCTTTAATGCGGCAGCGTTCGTCCCTCCTGGACGCCGTCACACAGAGAACCGGCCTGAACTGAAGAGGTTGAGGATCCAGCAGCAGGTTTCAGCTCAGGAGACCAGTTTGTCTCCAAGTCTCTTTCACGCCGTGCTAGTTTTTCTCAGTCGCTTTGGAACATTTCATCCTCGGCATCTGCAGAACAGGAAGTGCTTTTCTCAAAACAAACTGTTTGCACTCTCATCTGCTGACAGACCGAGTCACTGTGATACAGAAGGGAAAAGACAGGTACAGTGCCGTCTTCCTACACCTCCTCACGCTCCACAAATCCTCACCCACATGTTGAGCTGCGATGCAGCGTGGGAAGAATCTTCCAGAATGTCCCTGCAGCCTCTGGGCACCGCGACGACGGAGGCTCGTCTGAGTGGCTGCTGATCTCGGACCTCCCTCAGCGAGGTCCAGGAACTCTACACAATCCTCTCCATTACACAAAGTCAAGGTTGACCTGGGAGCGATCGACCAGTTCAGGACAGGATCAGGGAAACAGTCCCCTGGAAATGATAGAAATCTGCTGGACAAGACAACCTGGTCTTACAGGAAGACTGATGCGAAGAGCTGATCCTGCACGCTGCGGGGCGAGCCGCTAGAATACATTCTGATCCACGACATGAGCAGACGATAACGTCAGAAACAGCAGAGAATTGTTCATAATCATTGGCACGGATGTACCAAAGCATCTGCAACTTGTTGAAAGAAATGAGGAGCTGTGTTTTGGAAGTGCTACAGTGACACAGTGATGTGAGAGTTCTGAGAATTTCAGTTCTGATCCGACAAACGTCGCTCAGGGATCAGTGAAGTCAGTCTCATGTTGGCCTCCAGTGAGGAACAGTCACAGCATCTGTCTCTGTTCCTCAGACAGACTGACACCGTCAACACAAACTGACCGCTGGGCGGACTCTTCACTCTGATACCACGGCTTTAGAGCGCCACCTTCTGCTGTGAATGACAATAAAGACCAGAATTCATCTTTTTCCCACAGTGAGAGAAAGAGAAGCTGCAGCTGTTCTCATCTGCCTCAGATCACTCATTCCAACGCATGACAAACCCAAGAGCCCTGCACTCCTGCTGCTTCATGGAGGGTGAAAGAAACCGAGGTTTGAAAACAGCAGCAGTGACAGTCAGAAGGCAGAAGGCAGACACACACCGGCTGGAATACACACTGGAATACACACTGGAATACACACTGCGCCAGGAAACACATCTGAACTACACCACTGAGCTGAAGAGGACTGAATGAACACACACACACACACACACGCACACGCTCAGTCTTGTATTTCTATCCTTGTGGGGACCGTCCATTGACTCCCATTCATGTCTAGCCCCTAACCCTGACCCTTACCCTAACCCTAACCCACACCACAACAAAGCCTAACCCTAAAGAAATGTTTTTGCACTTTTACTTTTTTCAGTAACAACAACATGGTCAAGAAAACACTGTTTCTCCTACTTAGGACCGGAAAAAGGTCCCCACAAGGCACGTCGTTCCACGTTTTGCTATCCTTGTGGGGACATTTGGCCCCAACAAGGATAGAAATACGAGAACGCACAGACACACACACACGCACAGACACACACACGCACACACAGACACGCACACGCACGCACACACACACACACACACACACACACACACACACACACACACACACCATTCGTCACATTCATTTCATGTGGGTTCTGCATCTTCAGCTGGCTGCTCTGTGACACTCTATACTGAAGTGTCGACCAGTGGACTGAACCGTCCATTCCAGCCCGGCACGCCAACATCACGGACCAATCAGAGAAGTCCCACTGCATTTAAGTCCCGCCCATCAGGTCCATGTGACTGTGCAGAGAGCACAGTGAGCCTCATCATGGAGGAAGAGGAGGAAAGCTCTACACTAAAAACACTGCTAACCTGCTCATTTTCAAAAACCAGCATCATCTGCAGAACACAGATCGCATTTCACCACGTCACAGCTGGGGTCAAAGGTCGAGGCACAAAAGATAAAAAAAAACTTAAAGGTTGTATAGAAGATCTTTATTACTAACAAAAATGAATTAAAGCTAAAAAATGGCGTTACTAAGCTGTAGCAGCCTTGTTTTTATCGTGATCAAAAAAAAGAAAATAAACATTAATCAACTCTGGAGGTTGTAAAACCAACATTACTTTAGCTAATCAATAAGGAGGCAGCCTCCTTATCTATTGGTTTTCTAACGTGTCAATCAATCTCTCTACATTTGTAGCGTAGCTCTCATGCTCCTACAACCTTTTCGTCCCCCCCCCCCCCCCCCCCCCCCCCATGCTAGGCTCTGCTGCTGCTATCAACACCTTTTCACCTGCAGACTTGAGACAGTTTTTCTTAATCATAGCTACAACGTGCTGCCATTTGGCGAAAATGTATGTTTTAATCTTTAAACAAGACTTGTATGAGAAAGTCTGGACAGTGAGAGGAGGGGGGGGGGGGGGGGGGGTTGTTTAGCCTGCAGGCTGCAGCCACACAGATCAGCTGTGAGCTCCGAGTCTGCTCCAGTCCTGCAGCTCCACACAAACCTCCCCGTCCTCCTGATCCACCAAAACCAGGGACGGCTCAGGGACAGGGTTTGGCGCAAGTGCAGGATTTTACTCATATTCGCTGTGTTTTGTGTTGTTCAAAAGGACACGTTGGTAGCTAAGTGTTAGCGCTATGATGCTAAGTTGCTACATGCTACATGCTACTTTCTGCATAAGGAGGAGGCGGTCCTCCGTAGAGAGCAGGAGAGGAGGGGTGTGGGTCACGCATGGCAGCATTTCAAAAAGGACTAACTGTCACTGGATTTCTCTCTCCATGGAAAATCCTCGATACAACCTTTAAAACACCAAAATGAAAAGAGCTGTGAAAGAGCTGCAGGAGAAAGAGCTCTGAAACTGAAACATCCCCTGCAGCTTCACCGCCGGCCGCTGGATGTCTGGAACCGGCTGCAGACTGTCCTGACCGGGAGGAGGACAGACTGAGGACAGGGAGGAGGACAGATTTGTTTATTAAGTTACTGTTGCACTGCTGTTATTTATACTGTTTTATCTAAATGACTTCATTTTACAATATTGTGTCTGCACTTCAATTGAAATATGCAACAACATATATTCCTAGATGTATTTAAAGGTGCATTAAGGAGTTTGCACGTTTTATGCGAAACAGCGCCCCCTGCAGGCCTTGGGCGTAATGCAGCTTAGTGAAAAACTCGTCCCTGTGGCTCGCGTGCACGGAAGAGAGGAACTCCGTCTTCGCTCGTTTAGAAGCGCTCATGTAAGATTTAAGTGTCTTCTCCCTGGTGGAGTCTGTGTGGAGCTGTGGCAGTGCTAGAAGCCAGTCTGTTCTGACTTTCTGGAAGATCCTGCTCAGTTGTTGCTCACTAAGCATCTGGCGGAGTAATGGCGGACAAAATGAAACCTAACAGCTGGAGCGAGCATTACATCATTCCTTTCAAATTCTCCCCAAAAAAACTCTGGAGCCGGACCGGCACTGTGACTTTCAAGTGACAATTTAGCCTGTTAGAGGTTCTGGTAATGAATATGTCAGGGCACATTGTACACAGCATTAAAAATGTGTCACATATTTATGGTGGAAAATAAGTATTTTTAAGGTTGTAAAACTCCTTAATGCACCTTTAAAGGAGCACAGCGCAGTTTGCTCATTTTATGCGAAACACCGACCCCTGCAGGCCTTAGGCGTAACTGCAGCTTAGTGAAAAGCTCGTGTCTGTGGCTTGTGCCCATGTACGTGCACAGAAGAGGGGAACTCCTTCCTCGCTCTTTTAGCAGCGCTCCAGTAAAATGTAAGTTTCTTCTGCCTGGTGGGTCTGTGCTGGAGCTGTGGCAGTGCTAGAAGCCGGTCTGTTCTTACTTTCTGGAAGCTCCATCCTCAGTACTGCTCAGTTGCTGCTGCTAAGCGTCTGGCGGAGTAATGGCGGACAAAACGAAACCTAAGGATTACCAGGCCAGCGGGAGGCGCATTACGTCAGGCTCAGAGCGATTCGTACCCGAGTCACTCATACTGCTGTGCCTTCAGCGCCCTGCACAGGAAAGTAGGAGCGACTGCGATCTTGCAGAAATAGCTCTTGCTGCCCATCAGGCAAAGGTGAAAACGTGTGTGGGTGTGAATAATTGATAATTTAATATTTAAAACTGTGCTTTGCCCCTTTAAGTTGCCGTTGCAGTACTGTTTTATATTGTTCTATTTAAATTCCCTTTTAATTTAAAAATATGGGGACTGCACTTTAAGTTATTGAAAATAATTGTTCCTAGATTGATTTAGTTCAATTGTATTTGCACTGCTGTTTTTTATACTGTTCTATTTAAAAATAAATGGCTTGACTTTGCTGTATTGATTCATGTTAGAGGGTTTATCCTGAGCCGGGCCTCACCACAGTGATGATCATGTGACAGTCATGCAGGCGAGGCATGGGATTATTTTATAATATACTGGTATTGGATCGGTACTCGGTATCGGCCGATACCCACAGTAAAAGTATCGGAATTGTATCGGGAGGCAAAAAAAGGTATCGGAACATCTCTATCCTGAATCCAGAGGAGCCTCATTACAGAGACCATCAAACCATCTGCGTGGTGCAGTGAAACACATGTGACTGTCGCAGAGTGTCAGAGAGTGTCAGAGTGTGTCAGAGTGTCAAAGAGTGCCACAGAGTGTGAAACAGTGTCACAGAGTACGACAGTGTCAGAGAGAGACAGTGTGAAACAAAGTGTCAGAGAGTGCCACAGAGTGTCATAAAGTGTGAAACAGTGTCAGAGTGTCACAGGGTGTCACAGTGTCACGGAGTGTCAGAGAGTGTGAAACAGAGTCAGACAGTGTGAAACAGAGTCAGAGAGAGTGAAGAGTGAGGGAGTGTCTCCACAGAGCGGAGCTGTCTCTGCCACTCTGAAGCGCCTGGGCGCTCTGGTCAGAGCCGGCCGCGGAGCGCCGCCTGGGCTCAGACGCTGCAGCCGCCTCCCGTCCTCATGCCATGCTGCTTTCTCACTGTCTCAGTTTTCTGGGTCTTGATTGATCCACGTTGCTGTGGAGGCACTGAGCTCCCCTGAGAGCCCGGACGTCTGGGATGTGTGAACTTTACAATGAGCGAGGACTGAGAAGTGGTGGGAAAAACTGCTGCCAGCCAAGAAACAGCGGTGAGACATGCTGCAGGAATGCAGAGCGGGTTCAACTGCTGGGGTCCCAGCAGCTGCTGCACACACACACACACACACACACACACACACACACACACACACACACACACACACACACACACACACACACACAGGTTCCTCAATCCAGTTATGAACAGCTGGTCAGAAACTGGTGATAATATCTCTCTTTCTCCATCTCACTGTGTGTGTGTGTGTGTGTGTGTGTGTGTGTGTGTGTGTGTGTGTGTGCGCGCGCGTGCGTGTGCAGAAAGGGTTTGTGAATTCTAATTAGTGAAACAATTCCCACAAAAAAATATTAAACACCATAAAACAAAGTGATGGTGGATGGAACATGGACCCTGAGCGCAGAACGTCTCTGACCGTAAACAGTTCCAGACTGATGAGAACAGATCAGCAGGACCTCATCTCTGTCTGAGAACCAAATAAAATGGAAATAAATGCAATGGTTTCAAAAGTCCAGCAGTGCTCATGTCTCATTCAGCCAAGGCTGGATGAGACTGGATGAGACTGGATGAGACTGGATGAGGGTGGATGAGGCTGGATGAGGCTGGATGAGGCTGGGTGAGGCTGGATGAGAATGGATGAGGGTGGATGAGACTGGATGTGGCTGGATGGGACTGGATGAGACTGGATCAGGCTGGATGAATCTGGATGAGGGTGGATGAGACTGGATGAGGCTGGATGAGGGTGGATGAGACTGGATGAGGCTGGATGAGGCTGGATGAGACTGGATGAACCTGGATTAGGCTGGATGAGGGTGGATGAGGCTGGATGAGACTGGATGAGGGTGGATGAGACTGGATGAGGGTGGATGAGACTGGATCAGGCTGGATGAGGGTGGATGAGGCTGGATGAGACTGGATGAGACTGGATGTGGCTGGATGGGACTGGATGAGACTGGATCAGGCTGGATGAATCTGGATGAGGGTGGATGAGGCTGGATGAGGGTGGATGAGAATGGATGAGAGTGGATGAGGCTGGATGAGACTGGATGAAACTGGGTGTGGCTGGATGAGACTGGATCAGGCTGGATGAATCTGGATGAGGGTGGATGAGGCTGGATGAGGCTGGATGAGGGTGGATGAGAATGGATGAGGCTGGATGAGGCTGGATGAGGGTGGATGAGGGTGGATGAGGGTGGATGAGGCTGGGTGTGGCTGGATGAGACTGGATGAGGCTGGATGAGACCAGATGAGGCTGGATGAGACCAGATGAGGCTGGATGAGGCTGGATGAGGGTGGATGAGGCTGGGTGTGGCTGGATGAGACTGGATGAGGCTGGATGAGACCAGATGAGGCTGGATGAGGCTGGATGAGGGTGGATGAGGCTGGATGAGGCTGGATGAGGGTGGATGAGGCTGGATGAGGCTGGGTGTGGCTGGATGAGACTGGATGAGGCTGGATGAGACCAGATGAGGCTGGATGAGGCTGGATGAGGGTGGATGAGGCTGGATGAGGCTGGATGAGGCTGGATGAGGCTGGATGAGACCAGATGAGGCTGGATGAGGCTGGCTGTGCTCACCTGGACCCTGGCCTCGGTCAGTTTGGTCCTCTGGGCCAGCTCCTCCCGGGTGTAGATGTCGGGGTAGTGTGTTCTCTCGAAAGCCTTCTCCAGCTCCTCCAGCTGTTCCGCCGTGAACGTGGTCCGACTCCGGCGCTGCTTCCTCTTCAGAGGCAGGTCGGGTTCCGATTCCACATCTGACACTTCGTCTATCCGGCTGCCTGGACGAACACACAGAGGAGTCGAGTCAGAGCAAACGGCAGCGTGGAACAGAGTTCCAGTCCTGATCCCAGCTGAGCTTCAGACTTCACAGAATTTTTCCTCTGAATCATGGAGCTCTGAGCGCAGAGGGCTCCCTGCCGTACACCTGGCTTAGTGCTGCTGAAAACGTCTTCGCTGGCTGAAAGATGGAGAACATTCCAACCCCAGGACACAGTTTCCTGTCCTCCAGGTCTACTATTACAACAGGAAGTGCCTGTGGCGGCAGCGGGCGGGACTTCCTGGAGAGGAGGGACAGTGGACGGGTCCGCAGCCTCACCGCTCCCTCCTCATCACAGGGGACATGTTCCCGTGCTCGTCTTGTGCACGTGTATTCTTTATCAAGACCTGCGTATCCCAGCATGCCCAGGGGCACAGTGCCGAGAGTTAGAGTGGAACGAAGGGCGCTAATCTCCCGGACCACCTTGGTGAAGTGTTTGACACCGCCGGGGGACGGAGGGCCTCGGGGCGGCCCGTCTCCATTGTTCCTCTCATTTCAGCGGCGCTGCTCAGAAAGAGTCCTCAGAGATTATCTGATGCTTCCAGACACCAGCGTCTAACCCGGCGGCCCGCGGCGCCGCAGAGTCCCTGTCCTGACAGAGCCCCCTGTAAAGACCAGGTATGAACCCGGTCCCACTGGACCTGGGTCGGACCTGGAGGAAAACAGGAAATCAAACACAAAAATGCACAGGGAGAACATGGAAACTCTCAGAACTCTGAGAGGTGAGAGAGCACGCCACTATTCAACTGTGCCGTCACCGCATGCAGCTCAACCACAGTCAGACTGGAGGACGGTCTCGAAGGTCCACACTGTCTGTCCTCACCGCTTCAACAGCCTGACGCCCAACACCAGGGACCAATCTGTCCAACCATTCCTCCCTGGACAGGCCTCTGTCCCCTGAGGAGGACACAGAGTCCCGAAGAAGGTCTGGTCCAGCAGAGGGTCTGGTCCACTTTCTTTCACTTTCTTTTTGTTCATATTTCTAAAAAACGTTTGTTCAAAATCAGTCTGAACCTCTGGAAGCTGCTTTCTTGGCTCTGAGCCCAGGAAACATCGGACAGGAGCTGAGAAGTGTCTCCGTCCGTCCGTCCATCCAGACGGGACCGGGGGGCGGGGCTTCCTGTGTCCCTGGACGACAGGACCTTGGTCCAGGCTGCTGTCAGAGCCTGGGTGGAGCTAAAGCTGCTCGGGCTCGGACCTGGAGGAAGCCGGCCGTCAGGCTGCTCACACAACCACGGCTCGGCTCAGCGCTGGGGTTTAATTAAACAAGGAATTATGGGATTAGAGGGAGGCTCCTGTTACAGGCCACGGGAGGGGTCTCAGTGGAGGATCTTCCTGTTCCCCCCAGCGGTCCCTCTTGAACGCTCCCACTAGAGAACCCTCCTGGGACTACATGTGTCCTCAGGACATGCCGCTGCATTCATTAAACCAAGTCTCGCTGCGTCTCCAGCCCGAGACACTCGCTCTGCAGAGCGGCCGCGAAACACAGTGAGGAGAGCGGCGGGGGACAGACAGCGGGACGGCAGGGGACAGCGGGACGGCAGGGGACAGCAGGACGGCAGACAACGAGATGGGAGACAGCGAGACGGGAGACAGCGAGACGGGAGACAGCGAGACTGGAGACAGCGAGACTGGAGACAGCGAGACTGGAGACAGCGAGACGGGAGGGGACAGCGGGGCGGCAGGGGACAGCGGGGCGGCAGGGGACAGCGGGACGGCAGACAGCGAGATGGGAGAGAGCGAGACGGGAGACAGCAAGACGGCAGGGGACAGTGGGATGGACAGTGGACTGGGGTGCTAATGGGTGAGGGAGGGGGTAGGGGGAGTTCTGAGGGTGGGGGTTCTCTGGATACGTGGATGGGGGGGTGGATGGAGGGGTGGATGGGGAGGGGGGATGGAGGGATGGGGGGGTGGATGGAGGGGTGGATGGAGGGGTGGATGGGGAGGGGGGATGGAGGGATGGGGGGGTTGTTATAAAGCAATTTGGCAGTAAGTTAGCGTGACGACACTTGAGGCTGCTGCAGTGGGCTGGATCCTCCCAAAAGGGTCCTGTGGGGGGGTCGTCTTCCCTCCACATGGTGATGGGTTTGGGGCAGCGGGGGGTTGGGGGGGGGGTTGAGGGGGGGTGGAGGTGCAGTGAAATGCTCCTCTGACATACGCTCTCTCTTCCTAAACGGAAATATTCTGCAAACAAGAAGACAGACCAGCTCTCTTCATTAAACCACAGTCCATCAGGGATCTCTATGAGTCCGGACCTCCGCTGGCATCAGGGTGCCCAACATATGGCCTGTGGCCCTGCACCGGCCTGCAGAGGATCCCAGCTGGCCCTCATCACAAGTGGAACTACACAACATGAGCAGAAATACAGTTTCTCACAAGTCAGGGGTATCAGACAGCCAACACAAAGGTTCTGGGGCAATGCAGCGAGCGGGGGGGCAGGAGAGTGAGGGGGGGAAATACAGTGAGCAGGGGGGCAATACAGCAAGCGGGGGGGTTACAGAAGCAGGGAAGCAGGGGGGCAAAAGAGTGACCAGGGGGCAGTAGAGTGATGCAGGGGGCAGTCGAGAGAAGGGGGGCAGTAGAGTGAGCGGAACAGATCCTTTGATGGGCACACACACGCACACACACACACACACACACACACACACACACACACACACACACACACACACGTCTAACCACTGGTGTACACAAAGTAAATCAATAATAGGATTGACATTAAATCCTCCTGTCTTTGTTGAGAATCGGACCTGAAGCCTCCTCCCTGTGAGGTGAGAGAGCTAACCACTGCTGCCAGAGACATTAACTCTCTGGTCTTCGCTGACAGTGGGACCTGAAGTCGTCCTCTAAGCCGTGAGGAAAAGCAAATGAGGAAACAAGGGAAGTTTGATCTGACAGTGAGTCAGTGTTCTCACATGAGAGGGTGAGCTGCAGCGGGATCCCTCTGGGATCCGTCTGGGATCCGCTATAGATCGCTCCGATCGGGAAGCAAAGGCCAACAGGATAAATCATGATCGGGAGTGAGAACTCTGGTTTCAGGCTCTCGTTGCGTTCTGGACTCAGTGTGAAGAGGACCGGGTTCTGGAGAACTCATGAAACCGGAGACGGCTCCCTGTGGGAATCGTCTGAGATGAGCAGCAGCGGTGTGTGTGGTGTGTGTGGTCCCTTCAGGACCGGCTCTAGGCATAGGCGAACTAGATGGCCGCCTAGGGCGCAGTGTATGGCCGGGGGGGGGGGGGGTTGCCCATCGCTCGGCACCCCATCGCTCAGCACCCCATCCAGCACCCCATCGCTCGGCACCCCATCGCTCGGCTGCCCCCCCCCCCCCCACAAGTCTCCTACTACATCTGTGCACAAACAATAAGCATCAACAACTTAAATCAACATACCAATATTATTTAGGAAAATAGCAACATTTTACTCACCAAAATCCTGATTATTTGGAAACAAAATCCTCCTTTCCTTCCTTAAAAAGAGTTCATTCGCTCTGTCATATAGATTACTGTGCGTTTCAGTTCCATTTTTCATGATTCAGTAGTTTCTGTTTTGTTTGTTCTTCTTTCTTTGCTTCTGGTTTATTTGTTCTTTATTTGTTAGTTTTTAGTTTATTTGTTCCTGGTTTGTTTGCGTCTGGTTATTTTGTTTCTGTTCAGTTCATGATTTATTTATTCCTGGATTGTTTGTTCCAAATTTGTTTGTTTAGAGGTTTTGTTTGTTTGTTTTTTTGTTTTGTTTTTTGTTTGTTCTTTTGTTTCTTATGTGTTTCTGCTTTATTTATTCTTGATTCGTTTGTTTCTAGTTTATTTGTTCTAGATATGTGTGCTTTAGGTTTTTTTGTTCCTGATTTATTTGTTTCAGTTTTTTGTTACAAATGTTTTTGTTTCTGATTTTTTTTTCCTGATTTACTTGTTTCGTGTTTTTTTGTTTTGTTTTTTGTCCTTGACTTATTTGTTTGTTTGTTTTTGCTTCTGATTCATTTTTCTGTTCCTGATTTTTTTTTTCATTGTTTTTTTTTTTTTTTGTGTACCTAATTTATTTGTTTCTGGTTCATTTGTTGCTTATTTATTTGTTTTTAGATGTTTCATTTATTTCAGTTCTTGTTGGGGTTTTTTTTACCCCGACTTTTTTGCTCCTGTAGTTGGCTTTTTCTTGTTCCAGATGTATGTGTTCCTGTTTTTTGTCTGGATGGTCTGGATGGTGACGGGGAAATGTTGCACACACACAGAACATAAACATGTTGGTCATTGTGGATATTTTGTAAATGTTTAGCAGCAGGCAGCACTGAAGATGCTGCAATTCTACTGCAGTTTTCTGCAAAAACCGTCAAGTCAGCTCCCTTTACTCTAAGTAGTCCATCATTACTGTGTACTCATTTGACCGGTCACCTCAGGACTAATTCCACTGGAGGGAGAAGAAGCGTAACATCAAGGCTGAGCATCGGCGGCGCCGTGGCACTCTACAGGGCAGGGTGAGGTGGCGCCGTGGCACTCTACAGGGCGAGGTGAGGCGGCGCCGTGGCACTCTACAGGGCGAGGTGAGGCGGCGCCGTGGCACTCTGCAGGGCGAGGTGAGGCGGCGCCGTGGCACTCTGCAGGGCGAGGTGAGGCGGCGCCGTGGCACTCTGCAGGGCGAGGTGAGGCGGTGCCGTGGCACTCTGCAGGGCGAGGTGAGGTGGTGCCGTGGCACTCTGCAGGGCGAGGTGAGGCGGTGCCGTGGCACTCTGCAGGGCGAGGTGAGGCGGCGCCGTGGCACTCTGCAGGGTGAGGCCTCGGTGGGGCCGTGGCACTCTGCAGGGCGGGGTGAGGCGGTGCCGTGGCACTCTGCAGGGTGAGGCCTCGGTGGGGCCGTGGCACTCTGCAGGGTGAGGCCTCGGTGGGGCCGTGGCACTCTGCAGGGCGGGGTGAGGCGGTGCCGTGGCACTCTGCAGGGTGAGGCCTCGGTGGGGCCGTGGCACTCTGCAGGGTGAGGCCTCGGTGGGGCCGTGGCACTCTGCAGGGTGAGGCCTCGGTGGGGCCGTGGCACTCTGCAGGGCGGGGTGAGGCGGTGCCGTGGCACTCTGCAGGGTGAGGCCTCGGTGGGGCCGTGGCACTCTGCGGGGTGAGGCCTCGGTGGGGCCGTGGCACTCTGCAGGGTGAGGTGAGGCGGCGCCGTGGCACTCTGCAGGGTGAGGTGAGGCGGCGCCGTGGCACTCTGCAGGGCGAGGTGAGGCGGCGCCGTGGCACTCTGCAGGGCGAGGTGAGGCGGCGCCGTGGCACTCTGCAGGGCGAGGTGAGGCGGTGCCGTGGCACTCTGCAGGGCGAGGTGAGGTGGTGCCGTGGCACTCTGCAGGGCGAGGTGAGGCGGTGCCGTGGCACTCTGCAGGGCGAGGTGAGGCGGCGCCGTGGCACTCTGCAGGGTGAGGCCTCGGTGGGGCCGTGGCACTCTGCAGGGCGGGGTGAGGCGGTGCCGTGGCACTCTGCAGGGTGAGGCCTCGGTGGGGCCGTGGCACTCTGCAGGGTGAGGCCTCGGTGGGGCCGTGGCACTCTGCGGGGTGAGGCCTCGGTGGGGCCGTGGCACTCTGCAGGGTGAGGTGAGGCGGCGCCGTGGCACTCTGCAGGGTGAGGCCTCGGTGGGGCCGTGGCACTCTGCAGGGTGGGGTGAGGCGGCGCCGTGGCACTCTGCAGGGTGAGGCCTCGGTGGGGCCGTGGCACTCTGCAGGGCCGCAGACGAGGCCTCAGAACCTGCTGCTCAGGTCAGGCCGGACGGATTTTCTGGACGGAGCTCCATCAGAACTCTGAGTGTTTCTGCTGAGGCGGCAGTTCTGTAATGTCACCTGCAGCTTCGTCTGTTGCAGTTTCTCCATTTGACTTTCAGATTTCTGCTGAATCGAGGGTCTGAGATGCAGCTAATTGAGGCGAAGCCAAAGTTTTGAAATAATTCAAAGAAAACAAAAGAAAGTGAAGAGAGATCTGCCAGTTGGCATGAGGAGCCGCTCCGTCAACAAAAGGCCTCAAACGCGAGCCGGAGCAGGCCGAGCGGCGTCTCGGCGGCGTGACGCTGCTCCGGCTCCATTCACTCTCCGCAGCATTGTTCCCGCCTTTGTTCCAACACACATTCAGCACAATGGTATTTACACGCAGCAGCGGCGAGCGGCGTGGCGGCTGTGCTGCGTTCGCACTTTTAAAGTGGAGAGTAAAATATTGGCCAAAAGATTTAGAAACTCTGCTGGGAAAAAAAAGAAAGAAAAATCCCAACTTTAGTTGTTTGGCAGTAAGAAAGATATTGCATGGTGGAGTGTGTGGCGTGCGAGAGAGAGTGTGAAAGGCTGCACACAGCTGGCACTGAACTCAATCCAGCCCACACAAAGATGCTGCTTTATCGCCGCATTATGTCTTAGCAAACTGCTATTAATGCAAAGTCTTTATCTCCTTTCCTCCCCGGGCGCCGGCACGCACGTGTCTTTATTTAGCAGATAAAAAATAGCCATAAACAAAAATTGCAGACTGTCAATATAAATACTGATAAAGATTAGAGCTGGGAGCAAATATAATAATAAGAGGCCGTCTTAAGATACACTCGACACAGCAAAGCCTTCAGCAGACAGCCGCAGGCTTAACGCAGCAAGTTTTAAAAAGCACCACTCTAATCTTATTCTGGAAGAAAGTAGATTAACAATCACAGCGCTGCAAAGAAAATGAGGCGATTTGTGTCGGTCGACCATCTTTACCCCCGGGAGGCGCTCTCACCTGGACCTGCGCTCAGCCAACACACTTCCTGTCGACTGTCCGGCTCACAGTGAACCAGACCTCAGGTCCAGATCCCAGAGGCGCCTCAGAGCCCAGAGCCAGGCAGGCAGGAAGGAAGCCGGCGTTTCAGTCAGACGCTCACACGTGGCCGTCGTCTGCTGGTCAGTGTGTTTGTGAGAAACTCCCACCGGGCCAACCTGGGGACCGGTTTTCAACCAGCAACCCGTCCTGGATCAGCGTGACCATCAGCAGACTCACTCAGCAGCTTCGCCACGGCGTCTGGGACTGAAGGTAGATGGTCCCCAGGAGGGACCGCCGGCCGCAGCTTTGACCACAATCCGGGCCTAAAGCCTGAGTCGGCTGAGAGAGGTCAAACGCCCGGCCCGCAGCCCAGAATGGGCCACTTAGAGGGTGGAATGGGGCCAATGAAGCAGTGAACATGAGACCCGAGAAGAAACAATCCCTGACATGAAGCTTAAGCTTAAGCATTCGTTCATCCATCCATTCATTCATTCATTCATTCATTCATTCCTGACGTTCAGCAGAAAGTCTGACGATTCAGCCGAGAGCCGAAGGAGGAGGGCTGGAGTCTGAGGAGCCACGCCACAGCTCCACCTGCAGGACTGGAGCTGCACCCCTTCTCCTCCTCTCCTCCTCCTCTCCTCCTCTCCTCCTCCTCTCCTCCTCCTCTCCTCCTCTCCTCCTCTCCTCCTCCTCTCCTCCACCTCTCCTCCTCCTCTCCTCCTCTCCTCCTCTCCTCCTCCTCTCCTCCTCCTCTCCTCCTCCTCTCCTCCTCTCCTCCTCCTCTCCTCCTCCTCCTCTCCTCCTCCTCTCCTCCTCTCCTCCTCCTCTCCTCCTCTCCTCCTCTCCTCCTCCTCTCCTCCTCCTCTCCTCCTCCTCCTCTCCTCCTCCTCTCCTCCTCCTCTCCTCCTCTCCTCCTCCTCTCCTCCTCCTCTCCTCCTCTCCTCCTCTCCTCCTCCTCTCCTCCTCCTCCTCTCCTCCTCCTCTCCTCCTCCTCCTCTCCTCCTCCTCTCCTCCTCCTCTCCTCCTCTCCTCCTCCTCTCCTCCTCCTCTCCTCCTCTCCTCCTCCTCTCCTCCTCTCCTCCTCCTCCTCTCCTCCTCCTCTCCTCCTCTCCTCCTCCTCTCCTCCTCCTCTCCTCCTCTCCTCCTCCTCTCCTCCTCCTCCTCCTCCTCTCCTCCTCCTCTCCTCCTCTCCTCCTCCTCCTCCTCAATAAAGTTTTCACAAAATGAGAAATGAAAGTAAACCTGAGTTTTGGTGTAACTTTTTTCAGGAGAAGAAAAAAGAACAGAAAAGGGGAAAAAAAAAAAAAGAACGGAACAAAGAAAACAAAAAAGGAAAACGAAAAGAAAATGGAAAGAACCTGAAGAAGAGAAGTGAGAGTGGCTGCTGGAGCTGAAACTAGCTGTAAATAAACCAGGTAAACTATCTCCAGCACGGCTCCAGCAGAAAAATCCAGAAGAAAAAGAGAAAGTCTGGAAGAAACCCTTCATAACTCAACCTGCAGATGTCTTTTCTTCATGTAAAGATAATTAACTGAAGGTTCCAGAAGCGGTCCAGGTCTTCAGACTGACAGACCTCTGGACCAGCTTCAGTCCTGGAGGGAAGCGGATCCTGTCAGAAGCAGTCCAGAGCGGACCCGGTCCCGGCCTCTGCTGGGTCATTAGCGATGCGCTGGGCGTTTTGCTGCTGTCCAGCTCCATCGTGTCACGGTCAGGGTTCCATTCAGAGGTATTCAGGCGTCTGCCGGGGCCACAATGGCCGCCGCCCGCCTCCAGCGGGCGCTGGCTTTGTGTCCTTTCTTCGGCAGACGTGGAGGAGTTGATCAATGGGCAGGGAGAATCCGCGGGACAGATTTCTGTCGGATGACAAAGCTCCTCCACCAAAACACACACTTTCTCCTGCTATTCACCGTCTGAGCAGAGAGCGGAGCTCGGGACTTGGGAAGGTGCCGCTGGAGCCGGTCTTCCTGCTGCTGCAGGTCCTCAGATCCTCTCCGGCCTCCGCTGGCCGCTCTGCTGACGTCCGTCCTCCTCGTTCAGTAACTTCCACGTTCCCACCCCGGTGTGTTTCAAGGACCAACATGAAGCAGAATGAGGGTTTCAGACAGGAAGTAGCTCCGGTCGGGCCGCCGGACTCTCCATGAAGAGTCCCGGCTCACCGGTCCTCTGGGTCTTCTGCAGGATTCGGTCTGGCCACTCAGCCCCAGCGCTGCTTCTGTTCTTCAGCTCTGGCTTTTCCTCTCACTTTGATTCTCAAGAATTCACTTTAAAAGTGTTAAATGAAGCGTAGTTCCAGTAGAGCCACACAAACACCATGGCCGGGTTCTCTTTTTCAGCTCAGAGAGGTTCCCAGGATTTCTGATGATTGTATCAGAATCCAACCCTAAGAAGCTTTTGAACCTGAATGTGGAGCGTCCGAGTGTTTCTACTGACCTTCATTCTTAAATTCAACTTCACTCCAGCTGCCACATCAAGAAGGAATGTTCAGGTTAGAATCTTTATACCGAGCGTCCAGGTCCACAAGGACAGTCCAGTCCCTCACCCTCATCCTCACATTCACACTCACAATCACACTCACACTCACCTTTGTGTCTGGTCTGTCAGGTGTCCGGTGTCCGGTGTCAGGTGTCTGGTCTGTCAGGTGTCCGGTGTCAGGGGTCTGGTCTGTCAGGTGTCTGGTCTGTCAGGTGTCCAGTGTCTGGTCTGTCAGGTGTCCGGTGTCAGGGGTCTGGTCTGTCAGGTGTCTGGTCTGTCAGGTGTCCAGTGTCTGGTCTGTCAGGTGTCTGGTCTGTCAGGTGTCCAGTGTCTGGTCTGTCAGGTGTCTGGTCTGTCAGGTGTCTGGTCTGTCAGGTGTCTGGTCTGTCAGGTGTCCAGTGTCTGGTCTGTCAGGTGTCTGGTCTGTCAGGTGTCCGGTGTCTGGTCTGTCAGGTGTCCGGTGTCCGGTGTCAGGTGTCTGGTCTGTCAGGTGTCCGGTGTCTGGTCTGTCAGGTGTCCGGTGTCTGGTCTGTCAGGTGTCCGGTGTCAGGTGTCTGGTCTGTCAGGTGTCCGGTGTCTGGTCTGTCAGGTGTCTGGTCTGTCAGGTGTCCGGTGTCTGGTCTGTCAGGTGTCCGGTGTCTGGTCTGTCAGGTGTCTGGTCTGTCAGGTGTCCGGTGTCTGGTCTGTCAGGTGTCTGGTGTCTGGTGTCCGGTGTCAGGTGTCTGGTCTGTCAGGTGTCCAGTGTCTGGTCTGTCAGGTGTCTGGTCTGTCAGGTGTCCGGTGTCTGGTCTGTCAGGTGTCCGGTGTCTGGTCTGTCAGGTGTCTGGTCTGTCAGGTGTCCGGTGTCCGGTGTCAGGTGTCTGGTCTGTCAGGTGTCTGGTCTGTCAGGTGTCCGGTGTCTGGTCTGTCAGGTGTCTGGTCTGTCAGGTGTCTGGTCTGTCAGGTGTCTGGTCTGTCAGGTGTCCGGTGTCCGGTGTCAGGTGTCTGGTCTGTCAGGTGTCCGGTGTCTGGTCTGTCAGGTGTCCGGTGTCTGGTTTATCAGGTCTGTCAGGTTTTGGTCCAGAGCCCTGCTCACACCGGCTCTGGTGGACTTTGTGGTACTGTTGGAGCGGTGTGTTGTGACTCCCCTCTTTACCACTCAACTGTGTGTATCCTTTACAAATGGCCTGTTAATGGGATGCTGCAGGCCTCTGCCCACCCTCCGCCCGCCCTCCCTCCACCCTCCACCCATCCCGTCCTCCTCCGCCCGCCCTCCACCCATCCCGCCTGGGCGCTCTTTGTGCACCGGGCCTCCTTTGTTGGCCGATCAGCTTCCTATTGGGCCTCCAGACAAGATTCTTGGCATTTGCCGGCAAAAGGAGAAGGATTAAGGGGCGGCTACTGAGCGCTCCATGGCAGAGGAGGGCCGCTATTCTCCTCCTCAAAGCCTCTCCCGTTCAGCCGCTCCATTTATACATATTTGTTTTCCCAAAGACGCCATTGACAAGTCCCAAGATCTACAGCACATAAAGGAAAGTCAACAAGTAGGTCAGCCTCCACAGAACGGCTGAGCGCGTCCGGACGTGTAATTATCTGCTCTTTAATTACTGCCATTGTCGGTGCGATGTGGTTTTTTAATGATGTAACGCAGCAGGGAAATAATCTGCAGACAACCAAAACTCCAAATCTCCTCTCTGTGTCTCACAACAAAAAACAACTCCATTCGACTTCGTTCCATTGTTCCACCAGCAATCCTGTTACACATTTTCAGACAAATGAACTCAAACTACTGCTTCTTGACTGTCAGTGAGCAGAAATGTTTCTCTTCAGGTCAGTGTTGCTCCATTCAGCCTCACAGGGCAGCATTAGGAGCAGCACCTGCAGGAAGCGCACAGGAAGAACATGCAGACTTCACAGAGTACAACCTCTGCTCGGATCACGTGAACTTACAAACCACTTCACTCCACGCCTGCCACGGACTGGAGACCTGACCAGGTGGACCCAGCGGGGACTGCTGCAGACCCCCACCCCGAGACTGGGTCAGATGATGGATGATGGATGGATGATGGATGATGGATGATGGATGGATGATGGATGGATACTTCTGTTTATTAAATATCAGCACAATATTGAACAGATTAACACCAGACCACTTTGTTTCACTGCTTCCTCATCCTCAACATCCTCATCATCCTCATCCTCCTCCTCCTCCTCCTCCTCCTCCTGCTCCTCCTCCTCCTGCTCCTGCTCCTGCTCTTCCTCCTCCTGCTCCTCCTGCTCCTCCTGCTCCTCCTGCTCCTCCTGCTCCTCCTCCTCCTCCTCCTCCTCCTCCTCCTCCTCCTCCTCAGCAGGCTCTCTCTGTTCTACCCTGTTCCTACCTGAATCGGTGCTGACAGGGTGCAGCTCATTAAAAGAGGGATTCTTGGTGTAATTCCTGCTGAACGGAGGCTGGTGGCTGCTCTGCTGCTCTTCTTCCTCCTCGCTCTTCATCATTTCCACCATGTTGGAGTCAGTGTTGCTACAGTGACCCAGTTTCCCCACAGAGACCAGGAAAGCAGCCGGCAATCCTGCAGCCAGCACATCCAACTTCTACACAAATCCCTCCATTCCGGGGGGTGGGGGTGGGGGGGGACTGTCCTTGTGTTGCTGCTCCTCGGTTTTCCTCTCTTTTCCCGAAGTGTGTGTTGGTGGCTGCAGCCTGGCTGGGTCTGGCTCGGCTCCTGGTGTTTCTCCAGATAACAGTGCTCTTTCTCTCGGCTCAGCGTCAGGCTCTGACTCTCCCTTCAATATTTCTGAAGCACAACTGATTAACCTCGCTGTTTCTATTCTGTTCTCTTTATTTTCCTGTGACGTCTTAGTGAAAGGATTGCACTAGTTTAGGTTTCATCACTGAACTTGATAAAGTGTATTTAGAGCATATGAATGAATGACTGTCAGGTGAGAGGGTGAAGTGAAGAGAGGCGACTCCGTCCTGGAAACACTTCAGAAGGAGTATTCCTGTATTCCTGTGGCCAGGTCAAATCAAATCAAATAAAAAAATAAATAAATAAATAAATAAATAAAAACATGGGCACTTATTTAAAAATCAGGACAAAAAATGTTGGAATTTTTCAATGTAGAATATGACTGTTGTTGTTATATTATTATTATTATTATTATTATTATTATTATTATTATTATTATTATCATTATTATTATTATCATTGTTGTTGTTGTTGTTGTTGTTAAAGAAATTATTGCAGTGTAAAAATAAATAAATAAATGATCATTAATGTTCTGTCAGTTATTCCAAATGCTTCATATTTATTTCATTTATCTCTGTTTGAATAATGACTCCATAAAACCAATTGGCAAAGACATGCATGTTATTTAATGTTATTCATTTGCATATTTAAATGTACAGTTTGATTCAGTATAGAAACGTTTCTCATAGAATGCTGAAATAATTAGAATGCGCGTGTCTTAACGGACACGCCGATATCTGCACTATGACTGGATTAAATAATGACTGGGCCTGTTTCTGGAGGCTGAAGGGATTCTGGTTTCATGTTTGGTTTTGTTCATTTCTGAGGAGGATTTATTCTCATGTTCAAACTGTTGTGTATCGGTGACGATGATGAGGATGAAGATGGTGCCTGCGGTGACTGGAGACCCTCCTCTGCCTCCCGGCGGCTTCCAGCCTCCTTCTTCCAACACGTCCCTTAAAAAGTGGAAAGATGCGAGGCGGCGGGGGACAGAGGGAAGGTTAATCCCAGTTTAATGCAGCGCGCGCGGCCCGGGACCGCGGCTGTGATGATGGCGTTATCTGCAGCCAACATTTGGGTCTCCCTCCGCCGCCGCCGCCGCCGCCGCCGCGAGACAGTCCGGCTGGGCGGCGCGAGGCGGACGCCCGCGGAAAACGCTATTAACGGCGGCAGCTCCATCCAGCCGGAGCCTCACCTGCGTTTGAAGTGCCCTCTCCACCTCTCCTCCCTCCACCTCTCCACCTCTCCTCCCTCCACCTCTCCACCTCTCCTCCCTCCACACCGCGCCTTTCTTCTCCCGCCTCCGTGCATATCTGAGAGGAGCAGCGTCTCCGCTCCGGAGCGGCGGATCGGGGGAGACGGCTGATCCCCGCAGCCGGAGAGGACGTTCAGAGACCCGGCCATCCAGGAGGGAAACACCGGGTGCCCGAGGACAGCACCGGGAGCTTCAGCCAAACACCGACATCCTCCCTCCACATCCAGCTCACCGAAACACTCCTGCCTGACCGCCTTCCAGTAGAAATGATCTCATGATTAACAAATAAAAACCGCCTTCCAGTAGAAATGATCTCATGATTAACAAATTAAAACGTTTCCTGGAAGCATTCTGAAAACACTCACTGCGTGTCGGATCATTTCTGAGTTCAGTTAAATTATGAATGTATTCTCAGCGAACTGCAGGCCTCACTGTTTCTCAGTGGATTTTACAATTAATGTGAATTTACAGTTTAGAAGAAATGCATAATTTATTAAATAAGATCACACCAATGTGAAGGAAAATTCAATGCATGTTTTTGGAGGTTTTTTTTCTTTTTTAAATTTAAGAAGGCAAATCCTGAAGAAATCTCCGTGTTAAGACAAGCTCACCCAAAAAGGCCTTTTCCTGTTAAACGAGCTGTTTATTCATTAGAGCCTTTGTTTGCTGTATATTTGTGTTGATTACACTGATGCGTTTCTGAGTCCTGGAGGCTGAATCTGAGAGAAAGACATCTGATGAGAAGTGACAGCTCACAATCACAGCCGTCCAGGCCGAGCAGCGCCCAAATCCCTTCACAACAAACCAACCAATATTTAAACACAGTCTCAATAAACAAGAGGACAGGGGACCTGGAAATCTCCTGAATTTGCGCCACAGGCTTCACACCGTGAAGTGAGCCGCTGAGAGATGAAAGTGAAAAGAAATAAAAGGCTCAATTTAATCTGCTTTCAGGCCCTTCAACAGAACACGTGTGCCTGGCCCGGGAGAGACGGCTGATAGGGATAAATACACTCCTGCATGCCTTCCAGCCATTACACCCCCAACACAGCCGCTCAGCGCCGCCGCACCACCAGCCCCAGCTCCGTCCTCACAGGCTCCCCCACACCGAGACACCAGACGCAGAGACGCAGAGACACAGAGACGCAGAGACGCAGAGACACAGAGACGCAGAGACGCAGAGACGCAGAGACGCAGAGACGCAGAGACGCAGAGACGCAGAGACACAGAGACGCAGAGACACAGAGACACAGAGACGCAGAGACACAGAGACGCAGAGACACAGAGACGCAGAGACGCAGAGACGCAGAGACACAGAGACACCGGCCACAAGCCCAGCAGCCGGGACCACACCAGGACCAGGACAACCCACACACTGCCAGCCCCGGGACAGCAACAGACAAAGGGACAGAGGGACAGAGAGAGGGACAGAGACACAGAGGGACAGTTCTACAGTCAAAGGGTAACACAGGCCTGAACAATACACACTTCTATAGTTGTGAGGACATTCATTGACATAATGTATTTCCTCACCCCTGACCCTGACTCTGACCCTAAAACCCTGACCCTAAAACCCTGACCATCAAACATAAATTCCGAACCCCAACCCAGACCCTAAACCTAGATCTAACCCAAAATCCAGTCTCAACCCTCATAAAGGTGTGTCAGTGTCCTCAAACGAAGCCTGCAGGCCGCTGACACACTGCTGAGCTCCTGCTACATGTTACTGGACTCAAACCACGGCATCCTGGGAAAACATGCAAACTCCACACAGAAGGGCTCCACTGGACTCAAACCCGCAACCTCTTCAAACGAAGCACTGCCCCGCCAACCCACCACCACACTGCTACACACCAACTCCATCCGTGTCCAAGAAAGATCACCGAATCCAAAGGAAGTTTGTCACACAGCAAGGACAGAACAGAACAGAACAGAAGAGAACAGAAGAGAACAGAACAGAACAGAACAGAATAGAATAGAATAGAATAGAATAATAAATTAGAACAGAACAGAAAAGAATATAGAATAGAATAAAAATACTTCCTTCACCCCAGTTCCTTACATTAGCATCACTGAAGACTGAGGTTTGTTCATGAATTATAATTCTAACACTACCAGAACGGCTTGTCTTCCTTTGAAAAAAGGGATTTTTTGCAGATCTTCTTGAACGTTGCAGAAATTGGATCAAATTCTCTCTCTTTTTTTTAGCTACAGTTTAAACTGAAGGGAATCTACAGTTTTTCATAATAATAATAATAATAATAATATTTTAACACCTGGAGCCAGGCCTGTGGCCCCCGGCCCCGGCCCCGGCCCCGGCCCCTAGTCCCCGGCCGGCCCTGGGCCACCAGCCCCCCCAGCCCCCCCTCCCTCCGTGTCGCGGGTGGAAGTGTCAGGCCTTCTGGGTGTAATTGATATCGACCATGCAGCAAATCGCTCATCTGAAAGCATCACTTTCAAAGAGGCGCTAAAGCGGCGCCATGGGAGCTCCTTCATAAATAATTAGTGTGTGTGTGTGTGTGTGTGTGTGTGTGTGTGTGTGTGTGTGTGTGTGTGTGTGTGTGTGTGTGGCATGACACCCCTGTTAGTGGACAGCTCCTACCTTTGTCTCCCAGGATGCCGTCGATGCTGTGCTTGGCCTTCTTGTCCTCTTCATCCTTCTTCTCACACTCATCCTCTTCATCTTTCTTTCCAAACCGAGCTCGAAGAACCCGACTGATGGAACTCACTGCAAACACACGACTATTACTATTATTCTTTTATAATAATAATAATAATAATAATAATAATAATAATAATAATAATAATAATAATAATAACTATTATTATTATTATTATTATTATTATTATTATTATTATAACTGTGATTGTTAGAATAATAATCTTCATTGATTTATTATTTATGTATTATTATTATTATTATTATTATTATTATTATTATTATTATTATTATTATTATTATTATTATTATTATTTGTTGATGTTATTGTTATGATTATCAGTCGATAATGAATGGGAGAGGTGAAGGGTGTGAGAGGAGTTGTAATAAACGAGTCTTACCGGAGGAGGCCTCACCTGAAGGGACTGAGCTCCGGTCACACACCCCGTCCTTCAGCAGCTTGTCCCGGATCTCCCAGCTGAACATGCCCGGGTTGTCTCGCTTGTACTCCTCGATGCGCTTCTCCACGTCCGGCGTGGCGACCTGCTGCAGGGGGGCGGCAAAACACCGTCAGTCCCGACTCCCGAGGCCCGCTCCACACGCACGGATCTGGCTCCGGTGCGCGCTGAGGCCCGGGCCCGGCCCCCGGCGCCCTCCTCCTCACCCGGGGCTTGCTGCCTCCGATGGCTCCAGGACGGATGGATCCGGTCTCCTGGTACCGGCAGAGGATCTTGGAGACGCAGCCGTGGGAGACGCGCAGCTGGCGGGAGATGACGCAGGGCCGGATCCCGTGGTGCGCCATCTCCACGATCTTGTGCCGGATGTGGTTTGGCAGCGGCCGGCCGTTGATGAAGACCCCCCCCAGCTGGTTGACCCGGCCCTGGCCCAGCGGGGTGGACACTGCGGAGGACACCTCGGTTAGGACACCTCTCCACGCGAGGCCCGGGCCGCAGTCCGGGTCCGGGCCCCGCCAGGGCTGCCGGGCCCGGGACTCAGCCGGCCCGGCCGGGCCCGGGTCTCCTGGTCCACAGGTCTACCGGAGGACCGGGCCCAGAAGAGGACCGGCCTCCTCTCTGTGGTCCACCGTCACTCTGCAGATGTGAAATTCCGTTTCCTCCGAGGAGGAATAAAGATTTCAAACAGACATGAAGCCTGTTTAAAATCCTCCCGAAACGTTTTTATTATTCTCACTTTATTCGCCTCATATTTAGATTTATTATTTCAATCGGATTTTTTGTTGGAATTACAAATGTGTGAATTTAATTAAATCGCGTAATTCGTATTTCATATCATTTGTTTGTTTTTGTTTTTGTTTTGTTTTTTTTTTCTGTTTTTCTTTTCAGTCATTTCTCTGCCTGGTGGATGAACACATGGAAGCGGGACCTGTGAGGAGGATCCAGGAGGGTTTCAGGGTTTCAGGGTTTCAGGGTTTCAGGGTTTCAGCGGCTGTTTGAGGTTTTTCATCGGGTTGATTCCAGCTCAGGGCCGCTGCTGCTGCTGCTGCTGCTTTTCCTCCAGACAGAGAATTTAAATAGGTAGAAGAATTCTTTACCAGGAGAATGAAGCGAGCTCGAGCACGAGCACGAGCACGAGCACAGCTTCTGCTATTGAAGCTGTTTTCATGGCTGAGGCTCTCTGGGAGTAACGGGCCCGTGAGGAGGAGGAGGACCGTGTCCGGCTGTCAGAGCGGCTAAAGATCATCCACGGGAAAGGAGGGGGGGGGGGGGCCTACCTTCCAGAGGGAAGCCGGTTCGGGGGTAGTTCTGTCCGGGAGCCGGGCGCATCATCCGCGGTACGGTCCCCGGTAAAGAGGACATGGTTCCGACCATGAAGACCAGCAGACACCGGCACCGGGAGCAGGAGGCGCGAGGGAAAACAATAAATAAATGAAAATACAAACAAAAATAAAAGTAAAAATACAAATAAAAACAAAAATAAAAAGCAGCGCTGTAGAGTCCAGGGGCCGGCTGGTCACAGGTGTGCTGGAGGGGCCGCGCGCCGCAGGGCGGGAGACGCGGCGCGGGGCGCGTGGAGCCTCTGCGGGTGCACAGGAACAGGCCGGCACGCTGCAGCCGCGGGGACGGATCACGGGTCCGAGTCTCTCCGTCACATCAACTCATATAACTCCCTGCCGACCCGTAGCCACTTTACCGTCTCCCGGACCAGCGCGCACCGGCGGGGAGGGCCGGGCCGCGCGCACCGCTCCCATCCAATAGGCTCCTGGAGCCCCCAACGAAGTCCAGCAGCCAATCAGAACCACACACACACACACACACACACACACACACACACAGGGGTATCCAGCAGTGGCCGTGCAGCTTTTTTTTAAAGAAGAGCTTTACGCACACTTGCACACTCGCGCACGAACGCGTCCTTTGGAAACATCCATCGCTGTTTCTTTGAAATCAGATTTCATTGTAATTTAGAAATTCCATCAAAATCGTCAGAAAAACAGTTGAAATTAAACGATTTTCCGATTCTTCCGTGAAAACCGAAGCAGGGAATTCCGGATAAAAAAATGTCTGGAAGCCTTTATTCTACATCCCAGCTGGCATTCAACCGACCTTAAACGTTGAAATTTAGTTGAAATAATGTCAGTTGATGAAAAAAATTAATTCAACGTCAAAACAACGTTGACACTAAATGGTTGGAGTTGTGTGGTAAACTCACTGTGGATTCAACATTGAAGTATCAACATTGTAAAAATGTTGCTGAAATATGTCAGTTGAAAAACAACGTTATTTCAACATCCAGACACGTTGATAAATTTACCATTGAAAAGGTGTTTCTGTGAATGTTAGCCCCGCCTTGTGTTTCTTTTTCTTTGAGTCTGTTTTCATTGTCTCTAAAGACAGAATTATGTCTAATAAAAGAGCCGCACAAGCGGTTAAATTTAGTACAGAATTTCATCAAACTGTGAACTTTGGTGAAACACAAAACATTCATCTTTAAAACCACCACTTTGTTTCGCGTGTCTTGCACTGTATTTCAGGATTAGTAGTTTTCTGCAAGCTAGTGGTCACCCTCCCGTTTACCTCTGAAATACACAGGAAACTAACAGCTCAACAGGTCAGGCTGAGGCTCCTGAACACTAAGTTGTGAGTTTGAATCCTGTGTTTCACCCGTCAGTAATGAAATGCTGAAATGACTGAAAGAAAACTCCCAACCCTCAGACTGCAGGCCTGGTGGTCAATTTAATTTGTAATTTTCTGCACTTTTGCTGCTATACTGCTCAGTTGAAATAAAACCAGCATTGATTCATGGTTGAAGACATGACGTTGAAATAACGTCGTGATTTCAACGTTGATCAGATTTGCAAAATCAAAACAAAATTCAGTGGTTATTCAGCATTGATGCCTGACGTGGATTCAAAAGTGATTCAACGCTAAAATGCCAGCTGGGCAGGTTCCTCTAACAAGCTGATTTACAGAAACTCTGAAGCCTCCAGGATTTCATGTGTCCACCTCAGAAATTTATAACCAATTAGAATGTTTTAAGAATTATTGAAATGACGAAGCATTAGCCTACATGAAAAAAGAAAAAGAGAACATTTTTAACAGTGAGCGGCCGAGCTGGAGTGTAACACAGAAGCTGTAGTGGCGGTGAAACGCTGAGTTCACACCGAGGCTCCAATAAACATCTGACAGTGCTTTTGATAATCCTTCACACATTTCAGCTCGTTTCAAAAAAATTCAATAGTTGTGAACTGATACACCATGTTGACAATCCCTCAATGAAGTTATTCTATTCTATTCTGTTCTATTCTATTCTATTCTATTCTGTTCTATTCTATTCTATTCTATTCTATTCTATTCTATTCTATTCTATTCTATTCTATTCTATTCTGTTCTATTCTGTTCTATTCTGTTTTGTTCTATTCTTCACACTGAAACAGCAGAAGTCGGGTTCAGTTTTCGGCTGTGACTCGTGTTTTTAATGTGAAGTCAGCGTTTGTCTCTCTTTGAATTATTGTAATTTGTAACTTTGAATTCTCAGCTGATCAGAGAACACCAGGCACTTAATCCGACTCCACCTTAGGGGTAGAATAAGTCAGGTGGTCCAAAACCCAGAAGTTATTTAGCACTAAGCTGACAAAAAAAAAAAAAAAAAAAAAAAAAAAAGGGGGGGGGGTTGGCTCTTCTTCTGCTCCTTGATGGCAACTCGTTTGACCAATCAAACTTGAAGCACTTTTACTAAATGTTTTCCTTATGTCTGGATTCTTGCTTGTGTTGGACGTTGCTTTGGACAAAAGCGTCTCTGAATGAAACGGTAGAATTGTAGAATTCAGTTTTCTTTATTTCTTATGAACAAGTTTCCTCAGCCGCTTTCCTTCTTCTTAGACTTCCTTATATTGCCATTTCACATTACACAACAGTGCACTGAGGAATGAAATTTCATTTGGCTTCCTCAGTTTCAACAACACTCAATAAATAGATAAAGATAAAGAATGCTTTTAAAAATAAATAGTATCAAAAATAGATATGAAGACAGGGCTATGCATGTGACAATTAACACTATCAGTTAAGAAGATCTGACTAGTTAATAAAATATTTACAAAAACTGAACAAATATTGCACTGTCAGATTAGAGAAATCAGTCCTTAACTAAAAACAGAGGAGTATTGCACAGAACCACGGAGAGGTGATATGAGTGGCCTCTCCTTCTGTCAGATTCATACTGAAGGAAACTTCTCAGGGTTTTTCATGTATTGATCATCTTCTTTGTGATGGAGACAAATCTGAAGCAGATGAAATTGAAAGTGGGTTCTTCTGCAGTTTGTTTCCTCAAACTGATCATCAGTTGCTGCATGTTGTTTTGGGTGAATGCGTCTTCTGGGACGTGCTGGTTTCCTTGGTGAGTGATCCTTTCTGCTCTGTGGGACACTGCAGGGCTGCAGATGAGCTCCACATCAGCTGGACACTAGACAGTGACAAGGGGAGCCGTCTGTCCCTCCTGGGCTGAAGACACTCCGTCCTCTCCAGCAGGCTGCTGATTCCTTGCATTTTTTAGGGGTGTGTTGATCTGAACAGTGAGAGAAGAAAAGGGACATCAGGCCAGTGGACAGGCTGGACCTGTGGACGTCCCCTCCGCTCTCATGGAGGCTCTGTAGGTTCTCCCCTGTCCCTCTGTTCCTCTGCTCTGAAAACCTAATTTTCTATGAGAGCTGAGCCTGAAGCACCGCAGAGACTGATCCTCAGCTCCTCCGGTCGTCTCCAGGCTTCAGCTGAAAAAGAGCTTTTTAAAGACGCTCCTCCTGACTTCACTGTTTCTGTCGGATTGCAGCTCTGGCTAACAATGCCTGCTGTTGTCCTTCTCCTTGCTGTTGCTGTTGTTGTTGTTGTGTTGGTAGTTGATGATGAGCTCATTCTCTCTTGTCAATGTCCTTTTGCTGTTGTTGCTGTTTTTGCCGTGGCTGTTTTTTTTTTTTTTTTTTTTTTTTTTGTCACTGGTGTTGTCTCTGCTGTTGTTGCTGTTAAATGGATGGATGGACGCTCTCCACCTTCTCT
This sequence comes from Salarias fasciatus, assembly GCF_902148845.1. Lineage (NCBI taxonomy): Eukaryota > Metazoa > Chordata > Actinopteri > Blenniiformes > Blenniidae > Salarias > Salarias fasciatus. Next base: position 33,213,696 of record NC_043764.1, read on the forward strand.
CACTCTCTCTCTCTTTCTCTCTCACTCTCTCTCTTGTTCTCCTTCTCTCTAAAAACACATCCAAACCATCTTAAGATGAGCCTTAACCCTTACTCTAAATTTCTGCTCCTCTGAGCCTGGTTCTGCAGGGTTCTCCTCCTCTGAGCCTGGTTCTGCAGGGTTCTCCTCTGAGCCTGGTTCTGCAGGGTTCTCCTCTGAGTCTGGTTCTGCAGGGTTCTCCTCCTCTGAGCCTGGTTCTGCAGGGTTCTCCTCTGAGCCTGGTTCTGCAGGGTTCTCCTCTGAGTCTGGTTCTGCAGGGTTCTCCTCCTCTGAGTCTGGTTCTGCAGGGTTCTCCTCTGAGCCTGGTTCTGCAGGGTTCTCCTCTGAGCCTGGTTCTGCAGGGTTCTCCTCTGAGCCTGGTTCTGCAGGGTTCTTCTGCAGGTTTTCTTCTTGCTGATCTGCTGGGTCTTCTCGGTAAAAGCAGTCTTGAGATGACTGTGTCGTCTTTTTCGCTATATAAATAAAGCTGGATTGAACTGAAAGTGAAAAACAAACCACAATAATGAAATCTGAGAAAACCACACAGTAAAATCTCTGGGCCCAGCACTGACAGGACCAAAGCCTTACTCCTCCTCTCCTCCTTCGCCACCATCACACACTCCCAGTGGCAGGCTCAGTGTGTGATCGAGGCCTCGTGGACAGAAATCAGTTCAGTGGTATCAAACATGTGGTCCGTGGGCCCAGGAGAGCTAGGACCGAGCAGGCCGTGGTGCTTTGAAAGTGGTAAGATGCTCGTCAGCCAGTGTTTGAGGACGACATGCAGGCAGGAGGCGCGAGGAGAGAGAGCAGGAGATCCACGAGCAGAGGAGGCGTCTGGTGCGTCATCAGCTCAGAGAGATGAGCTCCAACGCAGTGAAACGACAGGAAGTGAGAGCCTGGAGAGCCTGTTGGACGTGTCCTCCGTTGACACACACTCACTGTCATGTGATGGGCTGCTCGCTTATTTTGGTATTAATCGGTTAGATCAGGCTCACATTTATAAATGCCAAAATAGAGAAGCGTCTGTGTGAACAACATGAAAGTAGCATCTCCCATTCACCGCGCAGGGCGGCGATTGGTTTCACTTAATCCGTCTGGCTGACCGAGCCATGAAAACCACTGCATCTGCTCCACAAAGCCCCGTCTGACCAGCGGCGGGCCTCCAGGCTGCTGCCTCTGGACAGGGTTCTCCTCCAGCCTCCATGCCAGCGGCGCCCCGGCAGATCCACGCTCTGCCTTTCTAAACCCTCTTTTTGTCCTCAGACCTGCTGCTCCTGGTTCTGCTCCTGATCGCTGAGGTCCAGACCAGGACCAGGACCGGGACCTCCATCAACCCCCCTCAGAAGCAGCAAAGCACCGCTGTATGAAGAGTCTCCCCACCCATCATGCACGGCTTCGAAGTGGAAAAGCAGGCAGTCTCTCCACAGCGAAACATCAGGCGACTCCAAACCCAAATCCAAAACTACAGGAGGTCTCTCCTCAAAGCCATTCTCCCCAGCGTGTTGACAGGATGTTTGAAAGTGGGACAGAATGAGGATCCGTCCTCTTCCTGGACACCACAGAGCATGGAGGTCTCGCTAAACAAGTGAAACACAAACGTTAGCCCAAACGCTAATCCAATTTCAAATGGACTCAATTATTTCCATACAATTCAAACATCCGTTTTCACATTGCGGAGTGAAACACCAGACCTCAGTAATCGGGATTATGAGAGGACATTGGACACACAGACACGGTGTGTAAGCTGCTCCGGCTCGATGTGTGTCACTTCCAGCTTCAACTCACACGAAGTTCACGTTTTCTCTGTGGGACGCAGAACCGAAGGTGAGTCCCTGGAGGCCCCGCGGGGCGTCGCCCAGCCGTGGAAGAAGGAAACGATTCATCCGCTCATCTACACACACCTCAGTCCTGCATCCCGTCCTGGGATCGGGCTGGACCTGGACCAGTAAACATGAGGCTGTCACGCCGAACCCAGACAGAAAGACCAAAATAAAGGCTCCAGTGGGCAGCGGAGACATAGCTGATTTCCCACGGAGGGTATTTTTTACTGTTACGGCTCCGACAGAAGCATCGCTAACCAGCTTTTCACAGGCGATTACAGTGAGAACAAGACTGTCTCAGAGCCAGCAGAGCATGAGACCTTCATGAGGCCGAGAGCCACCTCTGGATCAATGTCGCCGCTGTGCTGACGCAGACCCACCATGCAAGATGCATTTCGTTTGCTCAACAGCCATCTGAGGCCACCATTCATCTAGCAATTCTCCACAGGAGCAAAAGAGGATGGCGTGATGATGATGATGGTGATGATGATGAGGACGATGGTGATGATGATAAGGAACAGACTGTGTGTGCCTGCATATGTGTGTGCATGAGTGTGTGTGTGTCAAAAAGCTAACATGTCCAACCTTTCTGCAGGATAAATGAGCCCAGTTCCACAAATCAAAGGATTTGTAAAACTCTGAAACGGACATGAGTGATGGAAGAAGACATGAAGACAACAACGGGTTTTGTCTGGAAGAATGCAAATTTGAATGAACGTGCCCCAAGTGTGCTCCAGAAAACAGGATGTGGAAGCAAATGAGCTTCTGAAGAAGACGAGATGGGCTTTCAGGCGGGCGCCACAGCCAGACTCCAGACTTTCCACCCAGACAGAGCCGGTTCACCATGGCAGAGGTTACAGGGTCAAACAGGCCTCATGGTCAAAGGTCAGGGTTGCAGCTTTTACCACATTCCTGTAAACCAGCGGTGTTTTGCACATCAGATCATCAGTCTAGCAGCTGATGGAGCTGGAGAGGCTCCAGAGCTGCTTTCAGTCTGGGTGATGTTGGAAATGTTGGCTGAGCTTGGGATCGATACTGACGGCTGCTGTTGTTTTAGTTGTATTCAAGAATTCAAATGTTTTTCCAGAGAGATGTTGCGATTATATACATTTATACTTTCCACCACCAGGTGTCAGTGTTACATGATGCAGAGAGAAGTAGAGCTGGGATTTACTCTCTGAAGGGAGCCGGATGCTGAGGAGCCATTCCGTTCAAAAGACTCTGTCCTTGATGGACGTCACCTGAGCTCCGGCAGAGGGACTGACGGAGAGTCTTCCTCTTCAGTGCTGGAGTCAGTCTGATGTTTTCTGACACTGTTACTGTCGGTGCTATCAGTGTGAGCTGTTTTAATCCTGGATCTGAAAGAAATGTTTTACTAACAGAGTGTTGTAGACTTTCCCAATGAAAATCTCTGATGTGTCCTGGAGTCTGCGGCTGGCGCGTGTCTTCATCCAAAGAAAAAATGGCTCCCAGCGATGAACTTTTTACAAGTTTATTTACACAAAAAAAAAATTCCATAACTCAAAAAGTTCTTTTCCATTTCTTACATTCATCTAGTCCAACATGGTACGGCTAAACGATCCTCATTACGGTCACGTTCACGGACACGGTCAGAAAACCGTGAGACTCCAAACGGCACAATATATTTATACAACTTAAATTACTCCATAAACACAAATTATGTGATCTAATTCTCCTAAATAGAACTGTTAATAATCATTCAAATAAGAATTCAAAACACAATTTTCCCTGTTCCCATAACCTCAAATCATGAACTCAATCTTTAACTTAAATATGTACATATGGCACTTTAACATGTTACGCCCTGAAATATTCATGGTTTCGAAGCCACACCCACTGAGGCCAAACACGAAAAAGCAATGATTTTGGCGAAAAAAGAAAATTTTGCGAGCTGGAAATGGATCCTGTCAGGTCTGAGGTGGAGGTAAATCAGGAGGAGCTCTGTGAAAGAATAAAAACTGGAATTAAAGGGAAAAACGCTGTCTGGAGGAAGCTCGCGGCAGCGCCGGCCAGCAGCGCCGGCCAGCAGCGCCGGCCAGCGTCTCCTGGACGAACGGACACCGGCTGAGGGCTGAATAGATTACAGATCCGTTAATTTAATTTAACCCTGATATTACAAATACTGAGGAATGTATTTTATAAGATTATGAGATTTTTAAAAGTTAGTTTAAATGGTTTCAGTTGAAACTATTCGTCAACTGAGTGTAAGGTAGCTCAAACCAAGTCTCCACAAAAACTCTCATTTTGGCTCATTTTCACATATTAAAGACAGATTTAGAAATTCAGCCTCTCAGCTCTTTTTCAGGGTCATGTGACCGCCCATAGCAACCGTCCTCAAGGGGGAAAAACTACAGCCTCCCGCAGTTCACTGTGCCTTGTGCGTTGTGGTTTTAGGTGTTATTGTAGTGTAATTTTACATTTGTTCAGTGCGTGGAAGGTCTTGCCGGCTATAGATGGCCCACACACACTACGACCAGCTTTTTGGGGACAGTTTGGCCCGATATAGGACAAAACTGGACATTGTGGGTGTTAAAGTGCCTCTTCAGACTCCCTGCTGACGAGTAGATGACGGTATGTGGGATTTTTTTTAGCAATTCATCAGTGAAGCGGCACTGTGTGAACAGCCGTCTTCTCCGCTCCGTCTGTGTGTATCATTACCTCCTGCAACTAAGTAGTATCATAGCATCGTGTACAAAGCGCCGGTCAGTTTACGTTCAAGTGTCATTGTGCTGTAAAAAACAGTGAACACCGGACATTTTCCTGAATTTATAAAACCCGCCGGACGCCCCGGACAGGACGGAAAAAGTGGACATGTCCGGGAAAAAGAGGACGCTCGGTCACCGTCTCCATACAGCCCAGGTTAGAGGAGGAGACAGTGCAGGAGGAAGAGGAGGAAGAGGAGGAAGAGGAGGACAGGGTGGAAGAGACAAAAAACACTGAAAAGGTATCAGGAGTAATAAATACATACCTGAAGTAAAATGAGCGGAGCACACATGTGTAATGAGATCTTGGATGCCATAGGTTGTTGTGGAGAGGGGTCAGACCATTTTCTGAATTCGATGTCGACTTTCTATTTATAGCTTGCAGCCACAGTCGGCGCCTTTCTGGTTCCGTACTCTCACTCGGTATCATATAAAATGATAGAGGAGGATTTGCTACAGCTTAATAACACCATTTTTTAGCTTTAATTCAATTTTGTTAGTAATAAAGATCTTCTATACAACCTTTAAAGCTAGGGTTGGTGATCTTGGAAAACTAGCATGTAGCACGAATGTAGCATCTCCCAAAGCTCCGCCTAGCTCCCACCCCATTGGAGGAGCTCCGTTGGAAGCGGAAACATTCCGCACGTGCGGTGGGCACGGCGCTTCCGCGTCCAGTGCGTTCCTGGCATAACCTGTCCTCAGCGCTTCGTTTCTTCGTTTTTCTTTATTTGCACTACGCCAAGTTGTGGCGCACTCACCGGTAAGTAAACCCCCAAACATTCTTCTCTGCCATTCTGCAACGACGCTCCGTCCTTCTACGCGCACTGAACCAGGGTCAGTGCACGCCATTGACATGTACGCGCAGGGGGCAGGTCGAACGGCGAAGGGATTTGATTGGTTTAAAAAAAGGTGTCCCCTCAAGACGATCGGTTGCTGTTTTTCCCGTTTTACTCCTGCTGTAGATAGCGGATATTTTCCAAACTACTTTAAGAACACGCCATGAATTGTTTCCCATCGGGTCATAAAGATCATTTTAACCAGTATTTAGAAAAATGTATCTCATTCAAATCGCCAACCCTAGCTTTAAGACATACCTCATGTTCTCTAGGTGGAGGGTATCTGTTAGTATCGTTATCCAGTGGCTAAAGGATGGAACTTCTTCTCCCTTCCACTGCTGCAGAATCAGTTTCTTGGCACAGAGAAGACCATAAGATAACAAATGACAATGAGCTTGCGGAAGGTTTTTGGAGGTTTCTGAGGTGCCTAATAAAATTATAACTGGATCAGGCTCTATTTGCAATTTTTGCAAAAAAGGAGAAAATGTCCAACAAAACCCTTGTAATCTTGGGCACAGGACAAAACTATGCAATAGATTGGCTTCCGTGCTGTCGCATTTATCACATGTGGGTGACAGATCTGGGTAAATTTAGCTCAGTTTCACCTTTGAATAATGTAATCTGTGAATATTTTTGAACTGTATTAAATGGTGTCTTGCATTGAGGCTACATTGATTAACAATGCTCTGGGAAAGAGCATTAGCATTAGCAATGCTCTTTCCCACACATCTCCCGAGATCCTCAACCCCAGCTCCTCCTCCCATTTCACTTTAATTGGTTCTATGTTCACTTGATCTGGAGCCTGTAATCTTCCATATACAAATGAAATGGAATGCTTTTCCAGTACACTTCACTAAGGCAAACATCCAACTTATCTTTACAAAATTGTGAAGGTGTGTTTTGACAAAATTCCAGACCTGAAGATACCTAAAGAAACCTGTCTTTGGGATTTCATAAATCTCCTGGAGCTGCTGAAATGATGCAAAGATGCCCTGAGAATAAAGATCTCCCACCCTACACCGTCCCATTTCCTTCCACCGATCAAAGCCTCCATCTATAAGAGAGGGTGGGAATGCTGGGTTGGACGTTAAGGGCAGTATAAATGATAGAGATCTAAGCTTAAGTTGTTTGGAGATCTGTCGCCAAATTAAAATAGTATTATGTATGATTGGGTTGTGATTACAAGTGATTTTTTTAGATGAATGGGAGACAGCAATACAGGCCCGAGTGAAAAAGGTAGACAATCTTCACGTTCTAGATACAACCAGTTATCAGAGAGGACTGTCTCTTCCAGCCAATAAGCAATGTAACAAATATTTGAGGCCCAGTAATAATGAGTAAAGTCTGGCAAAGCCAATCCTCCTTTTTCTTTCTGTTTACATAGGTGACCTTTTTCATTTTCATTTCAATGTATTTTTGTATATCCCAGTATCACAACAACAGCTGCCTCAGAGGCCTCAAGATGTTACATTGGTTGGTAAAAATAAAAACAGTGAATAAGCATAATGTTAATATGTCAAATTCACAGTAACGAGACAAAACGAAGCAACCACCGCCTCAGACCCTCACATCCGGCAAGAAAAAAACTCCAGAAACCCAGTGGGAGAAGAAGAGATGTTGGGAAGAACCACAGTATGGAGGGATCCCTCTCCCAGGGACGGACAGCTTTGGCAACAGCTAGCATGAGACAACAAGAGGTAAAGCCTAGGATTTTTGGATTCTGTGGGGCTTATTATTCCAAATGAAAGGAAGAATTACAGTATCCCATTCTTTAATGAAGCTTTTCTTCAGATATATGGGCAGATTTTGAAAAAAATAAAGCAATTGAGGCAGAAAGATCATTTTGACTGCACTCAACCTACCTATCATTGAAATTGGAAACGTTTTCCAAAATTCTATCTTTGCCTTGAATTTTTCTAGTAAAGAAAGTTAGCACAGCACTTAGCCTTCTGCTCTCAACAAACAGCAGCTTGCTCACCCCGGCGAAGCCTTTTTTGTTGCGGGTGAATTCAACCAGGCGTGCCTAAAGACTGTACTCCCTAAATTCATTCAGTACGTGGACTGTGCAACAAGAGGGGAGAAAACACTGGATCACGTTTACAGTAACATCAAACATGCATATAGGTCTACCCCCCTCCCCACCTGGCTGGATCTGACCGTCTCTGTCTGTCCCTCACCCCCTCATACACCCCCCTCCGGAGGAAAACAAAGCCGATGACAAGGACAACACAAACATGGGCTGAGGGAGCTCTCTCCCAGCTGCAGGACTGCTTTCACCGGACATGCTGGGAGGTATTTGAACATCACGGCCTCCAGGAGTACGCTGACACTGTACTCTCCTACATTAAAAACTGCATGGACTTTGTCACAGTCAACAAAAAAGTCAGAGTTTTTCCAAACCAAAAACCATGGATGACCAGTGAAGTCTCCTCAAACATCGTGACACCGCCTTCAGGTCAGGAGATTTGGCCCTTTACAGCACGCTGACCTAAAGAGAGGCATTAAGGCTGCCAAGACAGCCTATAGAGGAAGATTGAGGGTCACTTCGCTGGCAACGACTCGAGGAGGATGTGGCAGGGACTACAGCATATAACAAAATACAGAGGCTACAACCTGGGGACTGCTGGCGCAGATGCCTCACTGGCAGAGGATCTAAACCACTTTTTTGCCCACTTTGAAGCTGGTAGGCCCAGTCCCAGTCCCTGTCACAGGCCACCATTCCATCCTGCCTCAAAACCTCCATCCTCATCCCATCCCCAAGAAGTCAGCGGTGGACAGCCTCAGCGACTACAGGCCTGTTGCACTTACACCTGCAATCATGAAGTGCTTTGAGAGGTTGGTGTCCCAGCACATCAAGGACTCCGTATCTCCCACACTGGACCCTCATCAGTTCGCCTGCAGGGCAAACCGCTCCACTGATGACGCCATAAACACTGCACTTCACACCGCGCTGAGCCACCTGGAGCATAGGGGGCGCTACGTCAGGATGCTCTTCCTAGACTTCAGCTCGGCTTTTAATACCATTATCCCGGAGATCCTAGTGGAGAAACTCTCTCACCTAGGGCTCTCCTCCATCTGCCACTGCATTATGGACTTTCTCTCTAACCGCCCGCAGTGTGTTAAACTTGGCCACCATGTTTCTTCTAACACTGAGCACCGGCTCCCCCAGGGGTGTGTACTGAGTCCTCTGCTTTTCACCCTCTACACCTCTGACTGCTCACCGACCCACCTCTCCAACACAATTGTCAAGTACACCAACGACACTACTATGGTTGACCTTATCTCTGGGGGGGATGAGGCGGCGTTCAGAGAGGAGGTGGAGAAACTGACAGTGTAGTGTTCAGAGAACAACCTCATACTGAACATTAAACCACACAAGGAAGTCATATTCGACTTCAGGAAGAAAAGCACAGACCCAGCACCATTCATCATCAATGGGGGTCATGTTGAGAGAGTCCACTCCTTCAAATTCCTGGGAGTACATGTCTCCGATGACCTCTCCTGGTCTGCCAACACCAGAGCAGTGGTGGGGAAGGCCCAGCAGCGACTCCATTTCCTGAGAGTGCTCAGGAGAAACAATCTGGAACAAAAGCTGCTGGTGTCCTTCTACAGAGCCACTGTGGAGAGCATCCTGGCACACTGCATCAGGGTGTGGCATGCTGGCTGCACGGCAGCAGACAGAAGAACCCTGCAGAGAGTCAGTACAGCCCAGAAAGTCATGGGCTGCTCTCAGTCTGGAGGACAGTGCCTGCTCTCGCTGCCTCAGCAGAGCTAATAACATTATCAAGGACTCCCACCCTGGCCACCACCTTTTTGACCTGCTGCCCTCCGGCAGACGCTACAGGTCCCACAAAACAAGAACAAACAGGCTCAGAGACAGTATTTTCCCCAGAGCCATCACCACCTTAAATAACCACAAACGACTGTGAACCTCCCACAATATGCTCTTCAACCTGTGCAACACTCGGGTGAGTAATACTAGCTCACAAACTGTGAATAAACCGGTGCAATACTGCACATATGTCGCTGCTAACCCTACTTTTTATTCAAATAACACTTTTTTATTGTATACTTTATCTTCTAAATTATTCTTATGTTATTTATGGAGAGCCAAATCTAATTTCATTGCTTTACAATGTGCTGTTTGTTGTATTCAATGACAATAAAGATCATTCTATTCTATTCTATTCTATAACTGTATAATTGGCTTTGAATAGTAAATTATATTTCTTGGTTATTTGTATTCCTAAGTATGTCAACTCCTCGTGGGCTAGTTTAACTGGAATCCATGCTAAGATATTCGGGTCTTCACAATGTATTGGCATAAGTTCACTTTTATTCCAGTTGACCTTACAACCTGAAAACGAACTGAAAAATTCATTCTACGTCATAAGTGCTTAGCCCGCCTACGGGCTTCGCTATGGGGGACCTCACCCTCTCGACCAATCACTGAGACAAAAAGGAAGCTTGACGCACCAATCCCCTAAGCGCGATGGCAGGGAGCCTTCTGCAAATCCTTCTTCTTCCTTAGTACTTCATGAGACTAGAAGCTTTCTCCAGATCAAGACCACGGATCAAGACATGGATTCGTCGGCCCGTGACAGGTCGCCATCGGGCATCAGGCCTTTCACCTGCCGCTCTTGCGGCACTCCGCTCTGCGAGGGAAATCGTCACGAGCGCTGCTTCCTCTGCCTCGGCCGGCAGCATCACCGCCAGCGGTCCACCTGCCCGGCCTGCCTCGCGCTGCCGCCAGAAGAGCTTCACCGGCAAACCGCCTTCGTGGGAGACACCTCTCCAGTTCCCGCCTGTGAGGACAACGCCGAGGACGCCGTGGACGTCACCGCCCCCGCCGCCTACGAGTGGGGCGATGCTGTTGGCAGCAGCAGCAGCAGCAGCAGCAGCAGCAGCGTCTTGGTGTCACGGAGTTCCCGCCTCGACGACTCCACCTCCACCGTTTCCCGCGCCAGCCGCCGTGAGCCCCCTCGCGAGCCTCTCGAACACCTCGCGGAGCTCCTCACCTCCACCACCTAGCGCATCGGCCTCGCGCTGCTGCTGCAGCCTCCGGAGCCGGCTCAACACAATTTCACACTTGGGCTAGTAACCTAGTCACGGACTCGGTCCCGGACTGTGGTGTTATGTCCCGCCGTGCCTTCATTCCAGGAGAACGTGCAGATGGATTGGGGTACGCCGCTCACCGCCAAGGGCGCGGTGAAAGGCTACCGCGAATATTCCTGTGTGGACAGCTGGCTGCCGGTCCCCGGAGTGCCTGCAATTGAGGGCTCCGTGAGACTGTGCCTTCTCCCCAAGTCCTCCACCTGGCCGGGCGGAAAACCCATGCTGCCGTCTGAGAGAGACCGGCGCATGGCGACCTTCCTGGATCATGGTTACACTAGCGGCAATCAAATATTCGCCCTGGCTAACAACATGACCATCCTGCTGGGCTCCGTGGATAAGATCTGCCACGGGAGGTCCCAGCTCACTCCAGACCACATCGAGGAAATCCAGAACGCGGCCGAGGTCCTCATGCGGATGTGCAGAGCTGTCACCGTCAACGGAGGCCGCGTCATGGCAAGTGCACAGCTCGCCATGAGGCACCTGTGGCTTGGCCTGTCCTCACTGCCTGACCGGGACCAGCGGGGAGTCCTGGGCCTCCCCCTGTCCACCTCCTCTCTCTTCGGGCCTGACATACAGGCCATCATCGAGCGCTTGGAGGCAGCAGCTCGCTCCGCATCTGCAGCCTTGCCGCCACCGCAGAGACAGCGTCCCACGGACCAGCGGCGCCGAGCCCCCTGGAGCTCCCTGGCGTCTGGCCAGACTTGACCGTCTTCCCGCCGACCCTCCCGGGACGCCGACCAGCAGAAACGGGCCCACGCTTCTGAGTCGCGGAGCGCCCCGTCTGCTCTTCCAACTCCAGCTGTGAAATCTGTAAATAAAGGCCTTCGGGCTCATTACAACTATTTCAGTGCAGCTGTCTCTTCTTTCCCCGGTGTTTACATGATCGAAAAGTGTTAAACTTGGCAGGGTCTGTCCACCTCTCGTCTCCCGCTCGGGATAAAGCGGCTGAGATCCATGAGTTGAACGCGCGCTCACGCGCTGGCCGCACGGCGGCTGCACATACGGGATGCAGCAGCGCGTCAAGACCGCTGGCTTCCCCGTCCTGCGCGTCTCGGAAACGGAGCGCTGCTGAGGTCCTTCCGGCACCCCGTAAACGCTCCAGGCTGCATTATCCGTCGGCTTCGGCTCAGGTGAGCAAAGCGAAGCGTCTCAGCAGCGGAGCTTTGCCGACCCGGGTCTCCGCCGCCTGGCGCCCTGCTTTCGGCGTTATTCATCACGCTCCCAGCAGCGTTTCCCCTCCAGCCTCGCCGCAACATGCGGCGAGGCGTCGGGGCGAAAGAGCCGTACCGCTCCGGGTTATCGCCACAAGGCGTCCCGTTATTGAGTGTCCTGGCCTCGTGTAGAATATTGACTGTTTGCAAACTCAGCAATATTGTCCCTTCTCAGACACCGTAGTTCTCCTAAGCACGGTGCATGTTGGTTTTCATTTATTGTAGCTATGTGCACGTATCATCTCCTGCCGCCTGCTGTTGATAAAAGTCAAGTTGTTATCTTAAACTGGTCGTCTTCATTTACCACCCAACATGGTGTCAGAAGTTTTGGAGAAGTTTTGGAGAACCCACATGGACAACTGCGTGTTGTGAGTATTTAAGGAGCGGGACCATTGTGCTACCGCTACATTTTTTTTTCAAACATGGCAGACGGCTTCAGACGACCCGACCCGCTGGTGTTTGATGGCAACATAGCGGAGAACTGGCGGATTTTTGAATAAGAATATGACATTTTCGTCACTGCAGCACACTCTGATAAGCCAGCGCAGACCAGAGCCTACATTCTCCTTAACCTGGCCGGACCCGAAGCTATCGAGCGTGAAAGATCTTTTGTCTATGCCGCGGAGGTGCGCAAACTGGGAGATAATGGACGTGTTCTCATTCCCGCTGAAACCAAGGAGGACCCGGAATGCCTCAAGAGAAAGTTCAGAGAAATGTGCAACTCCCAAACGAACAATTTCAACACACGTGCCCAGAAGTCTGGTGAGACCATTGAATCCTATGTAAGCGACTTGAGAATCAAAGCTAAGAGCTGCAATTTTGGTGAGCTTTGTGAAGAACTTATCAGGGACAGGCTGGTCTGTGGCATAAATAATGATCACCTCAGGAAAGTTCTACTACGTGACAGTGACCTGACTCTAGCTAAAGCCATTTCAGTGTGTCAGATTCATGAAATGACTGAAGAGTATAACAAAGCGCTCATGTCCCCACACAACTCAGTTGCAAATGTGGATGCTGTACACAGCAGACATGTGAAAAGGCGAGACAAAGAAAAGGCCAAGTTTGTTAAAACAAACACGTCACAGCTCATAACTGACTGTACTAATTGTGGCGGCAGTCATGTGGCAAAGAGAAACAAGTGCCCAGCCTTTGGCCAACAGTGTAACACATGCAAGAAAATGAACCACTTTGGCAAGTGTTGCAAATCCAAACCTCAATTTTTCAAACAAAGACACAGAAAGTCAGTCCACCAAGTAGACATGGATCAAGAAGAGGACAGTGACAGTGAAACCTTCTATGTAAATGGCATAACACTGGACATCAACGTGGACTCTGCTTGTGCTCAAACACAGGAAAAGGAAGAAGTTTTCACTACTTTACACATAAATAACAGCACAGTTGAAATGAAGGTGGACACAGGTGCTAAGTGCAATGTCCTCTCATCAAAAGCACAATGAACAAATACAGCCGTGCAACAAATCCACTAATCTTGTTGCATATGGTGGCAGTAAAATACAGACTTTAGGGTTTGTTGACTTACGCTGCCATCTAGGGGCCAAAAGCTACACTTTACCATTCTTCATTATCAATGAAGATGTACTGCCGCTGCTTGGACTCAAAGCATCACTTCAAATGGGACTCGTCTCTCAGCAAAGAAGTCCATCAAGTGAGTAATGCCACAGTCAATGATTTCACTCAGCAAATTAAAAGTGAATACAGTGACCTCTTTGCAGACGAGCTTGGGAGGCTTCCAGTCACATATTCAATGACACTGGATCAGTGAGACCTGTAGTCCGCCCCGCACACCGCATTCCTGTAGCAATGAAAGACCAAGTCAAAGCAGAACTGGACAGAATGCAAATGTTAGGTGTCATCACACCTGTCTCAGAACCAGAGTTGGGTATGTAATGACAAGTAACGAGCGTTACAAGTAGTTAAATTACTTTTGATGGGAACCAGTAGTGTAACGGCACTACTCCTTCTAGATTGGTAGTCAAACTAGCGTTACAAATGAAACGCTGCGATCGTTACTTTTACAATTACTGTAAATAGAGCAACCAAAATATTATTATTTAAGCAGAGTTTTTTTTTTATGACCACTAATAGATGAACGGCGGCCATACGAGCAGCTACTGGCTCTCTCTTCCGGGTCAGGGCTGATGGCCCTTTCCCTGTCACTGACAAAGTCAGTCAAGCTCATAAATCCCTGTGTCTCTGGCTCCCAGCTGTTAGCATCGTAGTAGCTTAGCTCGAAGCTTAGCTGGAGGTCAATCAGAGCCGGACTACGCAAATGGACAAAATCCTCCTCCCAGTGGTCCAGGGGACGGCGTATTAGCACGTGAAGTCAATCCCAATGGTTATAAAACATTTTAAAAGACGTGTTTTCTTTTCAATCCGTTAAAAAAACCGTTTTGATTCACAGATCTGCGTATGGCAGCGCTCAGCGGAGGAGCTCTATGCAGTAACGAGTAGTGTAACTTCGTTACTATTTCCATGGAGTAATCAAGTAGTGTAAGGCACTACTTTTTTCAGAAGTAACTAGTAACGGGTAACTCTTTACTTTTTTTAGTAACGAACCCCAACTCTACTCAGAACCCACTGACTGGGTATCCTCTATGGTTGCCACCAACAAAAAGGACAAGAAGGAAATCCGGATCTGCATCAATCCAAAAGATTTAAACACAGCTCTGAAGAGACCACACCACCCAATGCGTACGGTGGCAGAGGTCGCATCACAAATGTCAAATACTTCAGTATTCTCAGTTCTGGATGCGACGAGCTCATTTTGGCAGATCTCCCTGGACCACAAATCTTCGATGCTAACCACTTTCAGCACTTGTTTTGGTCGTTACAGGTTCCTGCGAATGCCGTTCGGAATCAGCTCTGCCAGTGAGGTATTCCAGCGCTCCATGGAGCAGATCTTTGCTGGGTACCCATGCGCAATCATTGTGGACGACATACTCATTGGAGGTAAGGACATCGAGGAACACGACGCAAACCTGAGAAAAGTACTCAACAGAGCCAGAGAAGTCAAGTTGAGACTCAACCCCCTCAAATGCAGGTTCAGGCTTACCCAGGTCAGTTACGTTGGTCATGTCTTCACTGCTCAGGGTTTAAAAGCAGACCCATCCAAAACCAAAGCAATCAGCGATATGCCACTGCCAACTGATGTTCCAGTCCTGCAGAGATTTCTCGGCATGGTCAACTATCTTGGAAAATTTATCCCCAACTACAGTGAAATCACATCTCCACTGCAACAACTCACCCACAAAGACACCGAGTGGTCATGGCACAAGCAGCAACAACGTGCTTTTGACACTCTAAAAGAGCAAATGTCAAACCCTCCAGTACTGTCATACTATGATGTCTGCAAATCTGTCACACTCACTTGTGATGCTTCACAATATGGACTTGGTGCAGCATGCCTACAGGAAGTAAAACCCGTCGCCTATGCCTCACGCACCCTCACAGATACAGAGACTCGGTATGCACAGATAGAGAAAGAGCTATTAGCAATTGTGTTTGCTTGCTCAACGTTCCATGATTACATCTATGGCAAACCGATCACCATCGAGACTGACCACCAACCTCTTGTCACAATCCTAAAAAGGCCCATCCATGCAGCACCAGCTAGACTGCAACGGATGATGCTAAGGCTTCAAAAGTACAGCATTACACTTGTTTACAAGAGTGGAAAACAAATGCACTTGGCTGACACATTGTCCAGAGCTCCCAGAAACACTACAACTCAACTCGCAGACGGAGTGGATGATTTTGATGTCATGTCAGTGTGTTATGTGTCATCTGCTCGTCTGCAGGAATTAAGAGAGCACACTGCTACTGATCCGGTTCTTCAGATGGTCTGCAGTACCATCAAGCATGGCTGGCCTAACAAACTGCACAATGTTCCACATGTGGTACGTCCCTACTTTCCTTTCAGAGACGAACTCACTATTGAGGATGGCATTGTTATGAAAGGACAGAAAACTGTGATCCCATCAAGCTTGCTAAAGACATACACAAGCAGACTACACAGGGGCCACCCAGGTGCAGAAGCCACAAAACGAAGAGCGAGGAGCATTGTGTTTTGGCCACAAATGACTAAAGACATTGAAGAAGAAGTGCAGGCGTGTTCGTGTGTAACAGCACAAAACCACATCAACAGAAAGAACTGCTTCATTTGCACCCTGTTCCAGAGCTGCCCTGGTCAACACTGGCTGCTGACATCTTTGACTGGCACAACCAGCAACCTCGTGCTCGTTGATTCATTCTCCGGCTGGTTCCAGATCGACTTGCTACGAAACCTCACATCTGCCACTGTTGTTGGTAAACTGAAACGTCACGTTTCAGTCCACGGAGCACCTCACACAACATAACAGACAATGGACACAAGGTTCACAAGTCAGTGTTTTAAGGACTTTGCAAAACAATGGGACTTCACCCATGTAACCAGCAGCCCTGAATATGCCCAATCTAATGGATTGGCTGAAAGAGCTGTTCGTAGTGCTAAAAGCCTCATGCAGAAGTCTCACAGAGATAAAACAGACATCTTTCTCAACCTGCTCAACTTAAGGAACATACCCCGCGACAGCACACTGGATCTCCGGCACAAAGACTGATGTCAAGACAGACACGCACCACCCTCCCTGTTTCCAACAGTCTGCTTGAAGCCAAGACGTGCAAGCCTGAGGATGTACGTGCTCAGCTTCTCAGCAAAAGACTCACACAGAAGGCCTACTATGACAAGACAAGCCGGCCTCTCCAACCACTGTCAGAAGGACAAGTCGTCAGGCTTCAAACACCCAAAGGATATGACCGCCCAGGGATTGTGAAAGAAACATGCAAAGAACCCAGATCTTACCTGATTCAGTCAGAAGGACAAACATACAGGAGGAACAGAAGACACATCTTGCCTGTTGATGAACCGGCTCCGACTCAGTTTGATCCACAAGACTCCTCTCAGAACGCTGAGTCTGCTGCGGATATGCATGTTACCGGAAACGGACATACAGAACAGAACATGGACTCTGAGCGCCCTTTGGCCCGAGTCTCAGTTGGCAAAACAGCTTTGAATGTGAATGACAGTTTCTACAGAACCCGCTCGGGTCGGATTTGCAAACCCAACCTGAAGTACAGAGATTAAATCTGCTAAAGCATGTTGACCTTTCAATCTATACTGTGAGATCACTGCTACTGAGAATGTTTCACAAGGTGAATGTTTGGACGTTTTATTTCGTTTGGTAATTAATGAATGCAGGCTGTCTGATTGTGATTTGAATGTTTTCTATCTCTGCCTGTTATGCATCGAGCATGTTTTATGTTTGCTACTGACCTGTTACAGTTATTGAAGTACAATTTGTGGCAACAGGGAGGGAAATTGTGTAGTGGGGTATAGAGTTGATTGTTGAAGTAATGCTATACACCACGGGGCCTGACAACGCCACCCTGGGAGTTACACCCAGGGAATGTATATATCAAGAGGTGCCCCTCACGGCACCCAGGTCCGGAACTAAAAGCAGCAGGAGACATGGTTCCGTTCAGAAAATAATCTTTTTATTAAATATTTCAAATTGCACTTGCACCCTAAAAATGGAGGGAAAGAGGGGGGAGCCCAAACAGAGGCCAGCTTTCCGTTGGGGGCACAGTGTATGAGGGGAGAAGAGGGTCTCAAAGGGATCACCCCAAACACGTGACACTTTCACACGTCAAAATAAAGGTGGACACACTCAAACCATGGGGTGCACACAGCAAACAGGAAGGAGACACCGCCACCCAGGGACACCTGCACCGCCGCCGCCGCTCAGCCTCTGAAAGGGAGGACCGAGGAAGGGAGTTAAAGGGAAGGATTTCCTAATAAACAAACACAATAAACAAACACACCAAACAATAATCGAAAGAATCAGTAATCCAAATCAAAAGAACAGGTGGTGGGCATTCACAACACAACAGGTAAAATAAATAAATGTAATGAACTGTAAACTTCCCCCACCTGAAATTAATGTAAACAAAACTTAATTTCTTTTAACAAAACAGAAAGGGGGGGGGGGGGGGGGGGGATACCCCCTTACAACGAAGGAAAACTTAACTAAGAAGAAAACAAACAAAAGAGAACTAAAAGAAATATGCCATCACATGAAAGTAACATTAACAAAAAAAGCTAACAAAAATGATAAGAAAAGAGACAATACATGTGATGGCCAAACCAAAAAGGGAACAAAAAGTGGAAAACCCGAGCTCACACTCATTCACACAATAAAAGCGATGCTGGGCGGCCCATCACTCGATAACTGCGTCCATGATACTCCGGAATGGCAGCCGTCACTGCCGGCTGCATGCAGGTTGTAACCCGGGACAGCTGGGGGGGACCATGCCACGGTCCGGAAGACCCCAAGGAGCACCCGTGGTCCGACGTCACGGCCACACCATCAACACAAAGGCATTTGTGTACCAACAAAGCAGCGGCAGAGCCCACACCAATAGCATCCGTCAGTCCACTCAAAAGGGAGGAGGCGCGGCGTCACGGGGGTAATCACCGCAGTCTGGCAGCAGCTCAGCCTGGCAGAAACGTTCGCTCCAAGCGAGCTGAGCAGAAACGCAGACCCGGAAGAGAGGTGCCCGAGGGGGCGGGACATGCTCTCAGTTCCAAAACCAGCAGGGAGCCAGATAGAGTGTGCCTTTATAGCCAGCTCCCCCTGCTGGGATTGGTTAATTACTGCAGGCCACACAGAAACCTCCTACTGCTACAAATTCAATTGTTATGGCTGTGGGCATTAACTAAGGAAAGGGGATGTAGAATATTGACTGTTTGCAAACTCAGCAATATTGTCCCTTCTCAGACACCGTAGTTCTGCTAAGCGCGGTGCATGTTGGTTTTCATTCATTGTACGCTATGTGCACGTATCAGCTGTACATCTCTTGCCGCCTGCTGTTGATAAAAGTCAAGTTGTTATCTTAAACCGGTCGTCTTCATTTACCACAACACCCAACACCTCGGCTTCAGGACTACGGCCAGCGACCCGGAAGACTCCGGGATCACGCAGCCTCTGCTGGAGCGTCCCGGCCCGGTTTCAGGACCATGGCCAGCGACCCGGGAAACTCCGCGCTCTTGCGGCCTCTTCCCGGGTTGTCTCCAACAAAGAGCCGGTCCGCGGCCCCAGAGCGGCCGCTCGCGCACGGGACGCCCCCTCCAAGGCCCTTTTGTCAGGGGCCCCCCGTCTCCTGAGGCTGGGAGGACGGGTGGGCCGTCCCCTCTGGCCATAGTGCAACCACTCACGCTCCGGTTTCACACGTGACGTGTTATGTGGGGACCGCTTTCTCCCTGGCTGTCCAGGACGTTGAGAAACGGTTACGCCTTGCAGTTCGCATGTCGTCCGCCTCTCTTCAATGGCATCCTTCGTACGTGGCTCGCATGCCCTGCGGGGGCGGCCGCCCTCGAAGTGGAAGTAACCTCGCTCCTCCGCGGGGTGCAGTCACGGAGCTGAGTGCAGAAGAGGTGCACTCGGGCTTCTATTCCTCCTTCTTCTTGGTTCCCAAGAAGTCTGGGGAAGTGAGACCCATTCTGGACCTGCGGGTCCTGAACGCTCACATAGCCACCAGGAGGTTCCGCATGCTGACGGTCAGACACCTCCTGGAGAGCATCTGACCCGGGGACTGGATGACGTCGGTCGACCTGACGGACGCCTACTTCCACATCCCCATTCTGAGGAGACACAGGCCCTTCCTCAGGTTCACCGTGGGAGACCGGTGTTTTCAATACACCCAGCTCCCTTTTGGCTATTCTCTCGCTCCTCGCACATTCACCAAGTGTGTCGAAGCAGTGCTGGAGCCTCTCCGTCGTCGTGGTTTGAGGATTCTCACCTACATCGATGACTGGTTCATACTGGCATCTTCCCAGCAGGAGGCTGTGCTGCACACGACTCAGGTCCTGCACCACATCGAGCTCCTGGGGTTCACGGTGAAGCGACACAAGAGCGCGCTCACCCCAGCTCAGAGCATGGCTTATCTGGGGTTGGAGCTGGACTCGCTCTCCATGACGGCTCGCTTTTCCGAGAAGAGACGAGCCTCCCTGCTCTCGGCCCTGAGGTCTGCGATAACCACGCCCTTGGTCAGGGTCAGATTGATCAGAACCGTCCTGGGTTTGATGGCTGCTGCCCATCCAGTGGTTCGGTTGGGCCTCCTGCACATGAGCAGACTGCAACGGTGGTTCGTACGCCGCCCCTGCATGGGGGCGCGGGACGGTCGCAAAAGGCTCCTGATCCTGCCCCACGCACGCCAGGATCTCATTTATTCTCTCCTGACGCAGGGAGTACCCCTGGGCTGCGTGTCGCATCGCGTCAAGGTGTTCACGGATGCGTCTCTCGCAGGATGGGGAGGCACCCTAGACCACCACCAGCGGTGCCTGGGATTTCACTCCGATTCACATCAATGTGCTGGAAATGACTGCGGTGCAGAAGGTTCTGCTCCATTTCCATGCCATGCTGAAGGACAGCCATGTACTTGTCAGGTCGGACAACACAACGGTGGTCGTGTACCTGAACAGGCAGGGGGGGACCCGGTCTCCCCTTCTTCACTACAAAGCGGCAGAGATCCTCCTGTGGGCGGACCGGCACCTCGCGTCTCTCAGAGCGCGACACGTGCCCGGGGTTCTCAACGTCGGTGCGGACAGGATGTCCCGGGGAGGTCCACTCCACGACGAGTGGGGTCTGTCCCCGTGGGTCGCAGCGCAGCTTTGGCGTTGGTTCGGACACCCAGTGGCAGACCTTTTTGCCAGTGCAGAGAATGCACAGTGCCCACTCTGGTTCTCGCTCAGGTCGTCAGACCCCCTCTGGGGGTAGACGCCTTCGCACACAGGAACTGGCCTCTGGGCCTCCTGTACGCGTTCCCTCCGGTCCACCTCTTGACCCCGTTGCTGCGCCGGGTGAGGACGCAGAACCTCCACGTGATCGTGATGGCTCCGGACACCCTGAGTGCGCGGTGGTTCCCGGACCTGGTTCAGTTGGCAGTCGAGGACCCGTGGCCGATTCCCGACGGGCCCGACGCACTGCTGCAAGCAGGTGGCACCCTTCGTTCCCGCCCCTTCCTGGGTGGGAGGCTCCTATTTTGGAGGCTGAGCAGGTGAGGCTAGTGGAACTAGATCTCCCCCCAGCGGCGGTATCCACCATCCAGAGTGCCAGGGCCCCCTCCACTGTCAAGGCCTACAGGTCTCAGTGGCAGCTCTTCACGTAGTGGTGCTCGGAGAGGGGTTTGGACCTGGTCTCCTGCGCAATCGGTGGAGTTCTGGAGTTCCTCCAGACCCTGCTGGACAGCGGCCGCGCTGCATCCACTCTTGCGGTGTTTGCATTGGCCATTACGGCGGGTCATGGCGGCTTCGGCCGCTTTTCAGCACGCAGCCATCACGCAACCAAGCGGTTTCTGCACGGGGTGTGTCAGCATCGGCCACCCCCCAGGCACGTGGTTTCCCCGTGGGACCTCCACATTGTGTTGGAGGGTCTTAAGCCTTTGGAGCCTCGGACCGCTTTCTCTCCTTCAAGGCCACCATCTTCTTAGCGCTAGCATCCGCCAAGAGAGTTGGGGATCTCTGAGCTTTGTCGGTCCACCCATCCTGCATGGTGTTCAGCCAGGATGGGGGACTCCTATATCTCTGGCCTAACCCGGCCTTTCATCCCAAGGTGATCACTTCGGACTTCCGGTCGCGAGTGATCAGGGTCAGGACGCTCACCTCAATGCCTGGCTCGTCTGGGGACGACCCACGGCTGGGGTTGTTGTCCCGGTCAGGGTCTACATCTTCATGTCCAGCACACAGCTGGCTTTCGCACCACGGACCAGCCGTTTGTGAGGTATGGAGCCAGGGGCGTGACCTCTCAGCGTCTCGTCCACTGGGTGGGGGGCGCTATTGCAGCTGCCTACGAGGCGCAGAATCTCCCGCCACCGGCGGTGATTCTTGCTCATTCCGCACGGGGTATGGCTGCCTCTGCGGCCCTGTGCAGGGGGGTCACGGTGGGTGACCTCTGCCAGGCTGCCTCCTGGGCCTCTGCGTTCACCTTTGTGCATTCATATCTGTTGGATATGTGCACAGACTCTGTGGCCATGTTGGTTTTTACCGCGAACAGGGGTTCAGTTGCTTAACCGTTTCGGTCCTCTGGCCTGTCTCCGAGTCCCTGGGGGGCCGCGGCCCGGGGGCTTTCCCGCCGCGGCCGGCGTGTGTGTGTCGCTGTGGCAATGCTTGTTCACGTCGCGGGCTGCGCTTGGCGAATGGCTGCCCGCCTTGTTCTTTGGGAGTTCCACGATCGTTCTGGTCGTACGGTTTGTTACATCCATCTTACGCACCAATCCTGTCAGCAGGCCAGCTGGGAGGACATTCATCCCTACGGCCTTCGCCTTAGGTGAGTACCCCATAGCGAAGCCCGTAGGCGGGCTAAGCACTTATGACGTAGAATTAGCAGTTACTGGACGTAACTCCAGTTCTACGAATAAGTGCGTGCCCGCCTACCTGCTGGCCGAGCTGCCTGCTTCCTTACTTTTCGTCAGAAAAAGGATTTGCAGAAGGCCCCTTGAGGTTATATACCCTCGGAGGGGGGCGTGGCGCTGCGCCATCACACGTAGGGGATTGGTGCGTCAAGCTTCCTTTTTGTCTCAGTGATTGGTTGAGAGGGTGAGGTCCCCCATAGCAAAGCCCGTAGGCGGGCACGCACTTATTCGTAGAACTGGAGTTACATCCAGTAACTACTAAATTATGTCCAACAAAACAGGAATTGATGACTTGGGCTGCGTTACATATAGCAAAATGTCATCCGCATAAAGTGAAATTTTATTTGATGTAAATTCCATGTTGTAACCATGAAATTCTGAATGTGCTCTAATTGTTTCAGCGAGAGGTTCCAGGGCCATTACAAACAACAGTGGACTTAACGGACACCCCTGCCAAGTGCCTTTATATAGGTTAAATGTATCTGAAATATTCCTGTCGGTAAGGATTCTGGCATTAAGGTTGGAATACAGTAATTTCATCCAGGAAATAAATTTAGCACCAAAACTAAATTTCTCCAGTACTGAAAATAGGTAGGGCCATTCTACACAATCGAAGGCCTTTTCCGCATCTAAACTCAAAATGAACAAATCGTCCACTTCGGAAAGCTTGGGAGAGTAGATGATATTCAGAAGATGCCTAAAATTGTGAAAGAGTTGTCTGTTTGGTGTGAAGCCAGTTTGATCTGGGTGTATTAATTTTGCCACATTTGGGCCTAATCTTCTTGCTAGGGATTTGGCTAATATCTTGAAGTCGGTGTTTAGTAAAGAAATCGGTCTATGTGACCCGACCTGTTCGGGATTTTTCCCTTTCTTAGGAATGAGAGTGATTACTGCTTGATTGAGAGAAGGAGGCAATGTGCTTGGTTTGAGGGCCGTATTATACATTTTCAGAAGGTATGGAGCTAAGATTGTATTGAATTTCTTGCAAAACTCATTGCAGATCCCATCTGGACCTGGGCTTTTGAGTTGATTGCCTTAGTAATTTCATCACATGTGAATTCCATATCAAGAAGGTCACTGTCCTTCTGAGAGAGAGTAGGGAGATTGTTGTTCTCCAAGAACCGTGCCCTGACCTCAGGTGCAACATGGGCCTGTGAGGTATATAATTTTTCATAAAATTGTTTAAATGTAGTAATAACCTTTTGTGAAAAAGTGCAGGCGCCCGATTCAGATTTTATGGAGTGAATAGTTCTGTCATTTTCCCTTTTCCGTAACTGTCTTGCTAGTAATTTATGGGGCTAATCACCAAATTCAAAATAAGACTGCTTAATAAACATGAAGGCCCGAGAGATCCTCTCTGAAAGAATTTTGTTCAATTGATATTTTAGAGCCGAAACTTTATTATGTTTCTCCTTAGATGGATGTGCAGCATTTTCTGCATCCAGCTTTTGTATTTCTTCCTCTAATTATATCCATTTAATGTTATTTAGTTTCTTTTGTGAGGACTGGTAAGATTTTACACACCCTCTTATATACGCCTTAAATGTTTCCCATAGTAGAACTGGTGAAATATCATCCTTATCATTTGTTTAGAAAAAAAATCGAATCTGTGTCTCCAGATACTCACAAAATTTTCCCTTCGTAAAGAGTTGGGGATCCAACCTCCAGGGTCGATGTGAAGTTTTCATTTCAAGCAGCTCGAGAGAAATGGTGACAGGACAATGATCAGAGATGACAATATTATGATATTTAGCATTACAAACTGCTGACATAAGTTTCCCATCCAGCAAGAAATAATCAGTTCTTGTGTAGACATTATGCACCTGAGAATGAAACGAATACTCTCTGCCTGTTGGGTTCAGAATTCGCCATACATCAAAAAGATTTGTATTTTTAACGTAGGAGTTCAGAAAATTGGCTGCATTAGAAGTTGGCATTCTTTTGACAGACGATCTGTCTAAATATGGGTCTAATACTAAATTAAAGTCTCCTCCACTTATTAGGTTTGAAGTGAAAAAGTCAGGGATTAAACTAAAAATTTTCCTTAAAAACCCTGGGTCATCCCAGTTAGGCCCATATATGTTAAGCAGTGTAATAGGGATAGACTGAAGCTCACCTGTCTCTAGGACATATCTCCCTTCTCTACCCGCAACAGAGCATGATGTATGAAAGGGACGTTTTTCCGTATCACTATAGCCACTCCTCTGGATTTGGCAGCACAATTAGAGTGATAAACCTGATTAATCCATTTGCTTTTCCTTTTGCGTTTCCTGTAAAAAAAATGATGTCAGCCTGCATGTCCCTGAGACAGGAGAGTGCTTTGCCTCGTTTCACAGCCTCATTAATGTCATTAACATTCCAAGTCGAAAATCTTAAGTTCCTTCCTGGAGTTACATCTTCTGGTGTCTTATCTTTTGTTCCTTTCATAGTCACTCACATTTCTGAAATATTGCCTTTCATACTTTGTCTTATAGTAGTGCACTCTGGGTAGTCCCCCCCTCCCCCCCCTCCCCTTACCCCTACAGAACCCCACAGAAAAAACATGAAAGGAAAAATGCTGAAAAAAAAAACACAAGTCCTGTGAACCCAATCACTGAACTAATCTTGATCCTAAGCATAACCCTGCTGGTGTGGCTCTGCCTGAATACCCTCGGCACAAAACCAACCATAAACAAATAATGAGCCTGAAGAAGCCCCCTAATGAATTAAATCTTAATTAACCACACAAATGACTATATATAAAAAATGTCAATGAAAGTTTGGCTCTATTAACCATAGAAACAGTAACAATGATAATATGAATAATAATAAAGGAGTGCATTCAATATTTCAGCATATATTCAGACCAAACTTACTAGTGGTAAACAATAATCTGGTGTAAATGTAAAAAACCGGTTCCATTCAAAATGTCAATTTCTGAACTACTTACATGTTGAAGCTTAAACTAAGTGAGTTTTGAAACTGAGTGTTGCTGAGAGAGGGTCAATGTGAAACCTGTTGTGGGCAACAGCGCCATTCAGGTCTCCTCAGACGGTCCAAACTGACGCTCCACGTAGCGGCGGGCCTCCTCTGGGTTTGGGAAGAACATTATGCAAAACTCGTAGCTTCGCTGGGTACAATAGTCCACACCTGACCCCGGGTCTGACACGTAGCAGCTTCCTAACCGGAGTGAAGGCAGCACGGCGTTTGACAACTTCTGGTGGGAGATCCCTGAAGATCTGTATCCGTTGCCCCTGGAAAGTTAGATCCTTGGCGGACATCACTTTTTCAATGATGTCCTCAAAGGTGTGAGAGTAGTGGATCCTTGCGATAAGGTGGCGTGGGGGCCCGTCATTTCCGGGCTTTCTCCGCAGGGCCCTGTGCGCTCTGTCAATCAGCGGCAGCTCGCTCAAGTCCAGCACTTCTTTCAGTAGCAGAGCCACGAAATCCCTCGTCTTCTGTCCAGCTCCTTTCCCCTCTGTAACTCCCAGCACTCTTAAGCTCTGTCTCTAGGAGCGACCTACAAGATCTAGACATTTTTCCGACAGAGTCTCGACTTGTCCGGAGAGCTTACTGACTTTGTCTTCGAGCTGCCGTATGGTATCAGAAGCACCGTTAGCCGCCTCGGCTAGCTCCTTCAGAGTGTCCTTTTCTGAGTTTAACTGCACTTTCAGTGCCGAGACGTTCTCAGCTCTCAGCGTCGCAATCTCCCCCCGTAGCGTCGATGTCACTTCGGAAATCTCCACTTCAGTCTTCTTGCAGATATCCGACTTAAAAAGAGCCAGCTCCAAATGTAGCGACGATATTGGACCAAGTACTTGACTGACGTCCGCCTTTTGAGCAGCCTCAGCAGCACGGCTGTCTGAGTCAGTCCCGGGTCGTCATTCCGTCACTCCGTCGACCGCACTCGGCTTCATTTTAAGTTTTTTCGGCATTTTCCACTGGTTACACACAGTTATACGTCGTCGTGGCTTTAATCTTCCTTCGCAGACACAAAGAATGTTTAAGTTGGTTTTGTAAAAATGAAGTTTTACATTGAAATTGGCAGAGCTGCAAGGAGTGCGTCCTACTCGCTCATCGCTCGACAGCGCCCCCCAGATCTGGAATATTTAGATGTGACTTTTCTGTCTTTTGTGTCTTCAGTCGGTGAAGACAGTCCGGAGTCTGTCCCACTGTGGAGGAGGGACAGAGGACAGGCTCAACTCCTTCAGGGGAATCAAGCATGGCCGCAGGTCCAGGAAGGTGGAACCACGCCGCCCCCTGCTGGACGAGCCGGCTCACTGCCACTCGCCCTGCTCGTGTCTGCAGACGCTGGGCTGTTGTTGCACTTTGTGTCGTTTTGTGGCTGATTGGATTGTAGTTGGTGGAGTTTTTGCCACCCAGAGCTAAACTCGCCCCTGCTACAGAGAGACCAGTCAGTCCAGAGCTCAGAGTCCTCCACCAGCAGTCTGGGTCCATCAGCAGCTTCTTCAGAGCAGAGTTGGCGGTGCAGCAGGGTGGAAGGGGGTCAGGCGTTCTGGACCAGTATCCATCGTTCTACCTCAGCAACAGCAGGGAGAGACGACAATGTGAAGCATAGGGGACCCTGCAGCTGGCTGGCTGGGTCCAGACCAGCACCACCATCCATAAACAGGAAGTGGAAAGATGCGAGTCCATGATTCAGGGATGGGCTGTGAGCTGGGTGAGGTGGCACTGAGAACTATCTTCCAGAGGTTTGATGGCCGGCGGAGCGAGCCATGGACACAAGCCACCAAGAGGGACCACATGTCCAGGTCCAGCTGCTGGATTTAGATGTAGAGTCTGGATCACACCCAGACCCAGGTCCACCTTTAGAACTCCAATGTGTCGTACATTTTGCTGTCTTCAGCATCTTTAGCCTGTCGTCAAAACCTGTCAGGGTATAAAGGATCCTAACTGATCAGGACCGTACTGGTCCACTCACGGATCAAACAGCTGCTGTGAAAGTTCCTGCTCTGCTCCGCGTTACAGAAAAGGAGTCCTGAAACACTGACCAAAGGTCAGAGGTCATATAAAGGTCACCTGGAAAGGTCAGTGGATTTCAGGCTGAACTTTGACCCAAAGTCTGCTTTCCTTCCCGGGTCGTGAGAAGATTCTAGCTGGCGTTCCTCTGCACACCAGCAGGGGGCACTGCAGCGCTTCACATTCTCTCCACGTGTTGACAGAGACAGACAGACAGACGTTCTGTTGTGTTCCCTCTTTATTTAACATCCACAAACATTTCAACATTTAACAACAACGTCGCATGCAGCTTCTTCACCCTGCTCAGGCCGACACGCCTCCCACTCGCTGGGTTTAAGGAAAAACAAAGCAGCAAACCAATAAAGTGCATGTTTTCATGGTGAAGGGACGTCCTCCCTGCTCTTTTGGCAACACATCTGGCTCTAAACCGCTGCTGATTGAACCGCAGCAGCCGATCAGTCTGTCTGAAAGGAAAGGCAGACTTTAAGTGGATCAGACCACAGATGGAGTCAGACTGAAACTACACTCCCAGACCCAGCAGCAGGTCCTCCAGACTTCAACCTGTTCTGCCTCCATGAGTTTATTGTGGAGATTATATTAATGTGAAGTTCAATCCTGATCAGTAACCAATCTTTACTTTGAGATCCAGACATGTGAGAGCTGAAGCTGGTCTCAGAGTGAGGCTCTGACGCTTCACACTCCGCTCCTCAGTCTGGACTCCACGCTTCCTTCATTCAGGACCAATTCAGCAAAACAAGAGGAAAATAAACAAGGAGGATGGAAGGGCCCGTTCCCCCTGGAACACCAGCCCCCCTCCAGGACCACACAGGACCTTCTGATGGCCGGCTGAGGGCCACCGGCCACGTGCTGACACCCTGAGTTCAGACAGTAGAACACATGGAGGAGCAGGAAGCAGCGCTAAGTTCTACAACACATCTCTGAAGAGTCCTCAGCAAGGAGGAGGAGGGGGAAGAGGAGGAGGAGGGGGAGGGGGAGGAGGAGGAGGAGGGGGAGGAGGAGGAGGAGGAGGAGGGGGAGGGGGAGGGGGAGGGGGAGGGGGAAGAGGAGGAGGAGGGGGAGGAGGAGGAGGAGGGGGAGGGGGAGGAGGAGGAGGAGGAGGGGGAAGAGGAGGAGGGGGAGGGGGAGGAGGAGGAGGAGGAGGGGGAGGGGGAGGAGGAGGAGGGGGAGGAGGAGGAGGAGGGGGAGGAGGAGCAGGCAGTGATGGAGCCGCCTGCAGAGCCAGTTCCAGCTGCTACAGAGGTGGAGGAGGTGGATCCAGTCAGTTAGTGGTGGAGGTACTGCTGAGTGAACATGTTCAGCTCACTGTCCAACCAGCCCGCCTTGTTCCTACACACACACAGACACACACACACACACACACACACACACAACCAGTTAACAGGGGGGCACACACGTCCACACCGCGGATTTGCCTGGGTGTCTTCATGCGAGTACAGGTGTGTGTTTAGCAGCTCCTCACATCAAACTATCAAACCAGCTGAAACTTCAATACAGGAAGAAAAGTAGTAGCACACTGTGTTCAGGAGCAGTGTGTTCAGTAGGGGTGTCCTCAGATAGTCGACGATTCGACGATTCGTTTGAAGGGGCCTGATTCGACTGCCAATCACGCAGTCGAAGCATCGAAAAAATGTGGTTATTAAACGAGGACGATTCCATTCCAGCTGTATGGGGGTGCTGAATGACTGATTTTACATAGAATTGCTTGGTTTTTCCAAATAAACATGATATAAAGCCTATTTGATATACATGTTAGCCTATCAAATACACTGGAAAAATTTACTTAACTTGTAGTTTTATTCAATATTCTATCTATTTAGTGTCTGTGAATCAACCACCATGGTGAGTGGCACAATCCCATTTTGCGCAGAGCTCCGTCACAGAGCAGCGTCTCGGTGGTGATTTGGCTGAACTTTAGAAGGCTCACAATGTCGAAAACAACAGAACTTCAGACCAACTCAAAGATGATCCAAAAAAAGTCAAATGCAGATTGTGTCCTTTCATATCACTTCACAACAACATGACTTTCCACCTTAAACGGGTCAGTAGCCAGATAATTGGGCCAATAAAAGACGGTTCTGTTACTCAATTCTCATTTTTAATGCTGACTTTTATTTCGTTTTATTGTAATATTTTAGGTTATTATTATATTATAATTTTTATTTATCTAAAAGGCTAATTCTATTTAATTTAGTGTTTGTTTTTGCATGGATGTTGCGCTGCGAAACGGACCGATACAGTGTAATTAAGCCTATTTCATTTAATTTGAGCAGATAATGTGAGAAACTGTTTAGCCAAAAAATGTGAGCTTATCTGCAGAGATTATAGATATAAATAAATAACATGCTTTAGCCCGTTTGTTAGAAGAGGGTTTGGTTCTGGTCATTTGAACTATACTTCATTTGTTTGATGTTTAGAGTTACCGACACTTTGTTCCAGTCTGTGTTTCAGTGTGGAGGGAAAAAATAAGTGTTGTTTTACCTGCCTGCGCTGTTTTTTTTTTTTTTTAAATTATTTGTATTTCTTATTATTATTAGTGCAATCAGGGCCGGCTGTGGGTATAGGCGCCCCGACGCTCCGTGTGCTGTGTGAGCACCGCTCTGCGTTGTGCTGCGCTGCTCCGACTCCCCGTGTAAATTCTTAGTCGGGGACACCTCCAGTGTTGAGTGTGTTGAGCAGTGTGTTGAGCAGTGTGTTGAGCAGTGTGTTGAGCAGTGCATTCAGTGTGTTGAGCAGTGTGTTGAGTGTGTTGAGCAGTGCGTTCGGTGTGTTGAGCAGTGTGTTGAGCAGCGTGTTCAGTGTGTTGAGCAGTGTGTTGAGCAGTGCGTTCGGTGTGTTGAGCAGTGTGTTGAGCAGCGTGTTCAGTGTGTTGAGCAGTGTGTTGAGCAGTGCATTCAGTGTGTTGAGCAGTGCGTCCAGTGTGTTGAGCAGTGTGTTGAGCAGTGTGTTGAGTGTGTTGAGCAGCGTGTTCAGTGTGTTGAGCAGTGTGTTGAGCAGTGCATTCAGTGTGTTGAGCAGTGCGTCCAGTGTGTTGAGCAGTGTGTTGAGCAGTGCGTTGAGCACTGTGTTCGGTGTGTTGAGCAGTGTGTTCGGTGTGTTGAGCAGTGTGTTCGGTGTGTTGAGCAGCGTGTTCAGTGTGTTGAGCAGTGTGTTCGGTGTGTTGAGCAGTGTGTTCAGTGTGTAGAGCAGTGTGTTCAGTGTGTTCAGTGTGTTGAGCCGTGTGTTCAGTGTGTTCAGTGTGTTCAGTGTGTTGAGCCGTGTGTTCAGTGTGTTCAGTGTGTTGAGCCGTGTGTTCAGTGTGTTCAGTGTGTTCAGTGTGTAGAGCAGTGTGTTCAGTGTGTTGAGCCGTGTGTTCAGTGTGTTCAGTGTGTTGAGCAGTGTGTTCAGTGTGTTGAGCAGTGTGTAGAGCAGTGTGTAGAGCAGTGTGTAGAGCAGTGTGTTCAGTGTGTAGAGCAGTGTGTTCTGTGTGTTGAGCAGTGTGTAGAGCAGTGTGTTCAGTGTATAGAGCAGTGTGTTCAGTGTGTTGAGCCATGTGTTCAATGTGTTGAGCAGTGTGTTCAGTGTGTTCAGTGTGTTGAGCCGTGTGTTCAGTGTGTTCAGTGTGTTGAGCCGTGTGTTCAGTGTGTTGAGCCGTGTGTTCAGTGTGTTCAGTGTGTTGAGCCGTGTGTTCAGTGTGTTGAGCCGTGCGTTGAGCAGTGTGTTCAGTGTGTTGAGCAGTGTGTAGAGCAGTGTGTTCAGTGTGTTGAGCCGTGTGTTCAGTGTGTTCAGTGCGTTGAGCAGTGTGTTCAGTGTGTAGAGCAGTGTGTTCAGTGTGTTGAGCCGTGTGTTCAGTGTGTTCAGTGTGTTGAGCCGTGTGTTCAGTGTGTTCAGTGTGTTGAGCCGTGTGTTCAGTGTGTTCAGTGTGTTGAGCCGTGTGTTCAGTGTGTTGAGCAGTGCATTGAGCAGTGTGTTCAGTGTGTTGAGCAGTGTGTTCAGTGTGTTGAGCAGTGTGTTCAGTGTGTAGAGCAGTGTGTACAGCAGTGTGTTCAGTGTATTGAGCAGTGCGTTGAGCAGTGTGTTCAGTGTGTTGAGCAGTGTGTAGAGCAGTGTGTTCAGTGTGTTGAGCAGTGTGTTCAGTGTGTAGAGCAGTGTGTTCAGTGTGTAGAGCAGTGTGTTCAGTGTGTTGAGCCGTGTGTTCAGTGTGTTCAGTGTGTTCAGTGCGTTGAGCAGTGTGTTCAGTGTGTTCAGTGTGTTGAGCAGTGCGTTGAGCAGTGTGTTCAGTGTGTTGAGCAGTGCGTTGAGCAGTGTGTTCAGTGTGTTGAGCAGTGCGTTGAGCAGTGTGTTCAGTGTGTAGAGCAGTGTGTTCTGTGTGTTGAGCAGTGTGTAGAGCAGTGTGTTCTGTGTGTTGAGCCGTGTGTTCAGTGTGTTGAGCAGTGCGTTGAGCCGTGTGTTCAGTGTGTTGAGCCGTGTGTTCAGTGTGTTGAGCCGTGTGTTCAGTGTGTTGAGCCGTGTGTTCAGTGTGTTGAGCAGTGCGTTGAGCAGTGTGTTGAGCAGTGTGTAGAACAGTGTGTTCAGTGTGTTGAGCCGTGTGTTCAGTGTGTTCAGTGCGTTGAGCCGTGTGTTCAGTGTGTAGAGCAGTGTGTTCAGTGTGTTGAGCCATGTGTTCAGTGTGTTGAGCCGTGTGTTCAGTGTGTTGAGCCGTGTGTTCAGTGTGTTCAGTGTGTTGAGCCGTGTGTTCAGTGTGTTCAGTGTGTTGAGCCGTGTGTTCAGTGTGTTCAGTGTGTTGAGCAGTGCGTTGAGCAGTGTGTTCAGTGTGTTGAGCAGTGTGTTCAGTGTGTTGAGCAGTGCGTTGAGCAGTGTGTTCAGTGTGTAGAGCCGTGTGTTCAGTGTGTTCAGTGTGTTGAGCAGTGCGTTGAGCAGTGCGTTGAGCAGTGTATTCAGTGTGTTGAGCAGTGTGTTGAGCAGTGTGTTGAGCAGTGTGTTGAGCAGTGTGTTGAGCAGTGTGTTCAGTGTGTTGAGCAGTGCGTTGAGCAGTGCGTTGAGCAGTGCGTTGAGCAGTGCGTTGAGTCTGTAGAGCAGTGTGTAGAGCAGTGTGTTCAGTCTGTAGAGCAGTGTGTAGAGCAGTGTGTTCAGTGTGTAGAGCAGTGTGTTGAGCAGTGTGTTGAGCAGTGTGTAGAGCAGTGTGTAGAGCAGTGTGTAGAGCAGTGTGTTCAGTGTGTAGAGCAGTGTGTTCAGTGTGTTCAGTGTGTAGAGTGTGTTCAGTGTGTAGAGCAGTGTTGAGCCTCACCGCAGCAGCTTGGCCTTGCTCTGCAGACTGTCCAGCTGCTCGATCTTGCTGTTCATGTCAGAGATCTCGTCCTCCAGGTCCTGCCGGGTGACGTCCACCTGCTGGCAGAGCTGAGCGAAGACCCCGGCCAGCTCCCTGTGGAGAGGACGGCAGGGTGAGGGGGGGCGGCGGGGTGAGGGGGGGGGGGGGGGGGGGCACTGTGAAGGCGGCTCACTGCTGGACTTGGTGGCTGCAGTTGGAGCCGGTGTAGCTGACGATGAGCTGCAGCTTCTCGCTGGCGTACTCCACAAACTGCCTCTTGAAGGCCCGCTCCTTGGCCCGGGTGGTCCAGGTCAGGCGCTCGTACACGTACAGCAGGCCGTACAGGCCCACCGACAGCGCGATGAGGCGCCAGCCCACCGCCTTCCACACCTGAGGACACAGGGCCAGGGTGGACGGTCTGGGTCAGCAGGTAGCTCCACATCTCAGGCAGCGGTGTTCTGTTCATAGCACACTCCTGTGTGTGTGTGTGTGTATGTGTGTGTGTGTGTGTGTGTGTGTGTGTGTGTGTGTGTGTGTGTGCGCTCACCACGCCGCCGACCACGAGCACGCCCATGGAAGTGCGAGAGGTGAGCGAGGCGAGGCCCGTCACCATGGAGACCATCAGCTCCTCCTGCGTGACGGAGCCCTGGGGGAAGGGCGGCATGCTGCTGCTGACCGGGGTCAGCGCCAGCGGGCGGGGCACCTGCAGACGGAGCAGCTCCAGTAACTTATCCAGAGCAGGTCATGTAACTCAGATCCTCCCTCACAGGAACGTCTACCAACTTCTAGAACAGCAGTGATCCTGAGAGAACGGCCACTGTAGCTGTGGGCGGTCTGCTACCTGGTCGCTGTAGCGGTCTGCTACCTGGTCGCTGTCGCCGTCGGCGGTCTGCTACCTGGTCGCTGTAGTCGACAGTGGTCTGCTACCTGGTCGCTGTAGTCGACAGCGGTCTGCTACCTGGTCGCTGTAGTCGACAGTGGTCTGCTACCTGGTCGCTGTAGTCGACAGCGGTCTGCTACCTGGTCGCTGTAGTCGACAGTGGTCTGCTACCTGGTCGCTGTAGTCGACAGTGGTCTGCTACCTGGTCGCTGTAGTCGACAGTGGTCTGCTACCTGGTCGCTGTAGTCGACAGCGGTCTGCTACCTGGTCGCTGTAGTCGACAGTGGTCTGCTACCTGGTCGCTGTAGCGGTCGACGGTCTGCTACCTGGTCGCTGTAGTCGACAGTGGTCTGCTACCTGGTCGCTGTAGCCCATCAGGGCCCGCCGGCTGTTCTTGGGGCCCAGGAAGCGGTTGACCAGCATGGTCCAGCCCAGGGAGAAGTGGAAGCTGATGTCCTCCTGGAAGTCGCTGCACAGCTTGTCACAGGCCAGGTCGTAGCTGAGGCTGAAGCACTGCCGAGGAACCAGTCGGTCCACCTGCTCCCTGACCGAGCCGGGCAGCAGAGGCTTCAGGCCCTCTGCACACACACACACACAGACACACACAGAGACACACACACACAGACAGACAGACACACACACACACACACACACAGACAGACACACACACACACACACAGAGTGAATCCCTGAATGGGACTGCAGGATGGGGTGGCGGGCGGAGGCCTCACCGATCATGTCGGTCTGCGTGGCCTGCAGGGCGCTGGTGATGGACGTGGAGCACCTCTCAGACATGTTCTTCCCCAAACCCTCCTCGATGTGTCGGTGCAGCTCCTGGAAGAACAGCCAGCAGGTCTGAATCAGCCCGTGTGTGTGTGTGTGTGTGTGTGTGTGTGTGTGTGTGTGTGTGTGTGTGTGTGTGTGTGTGTGATGGACCAGTGACCTGTCCAGGGGTCACTGTGCTGCCTGGGGAACAGAATGTTTCAGAATGTGAACAGAATGTGACCAAGCGCCAGCCTCCGCTCATAAAACATGAAGATAATGCGGAAGTGCAAAAAGCTGTAATTCCAGAGGAATTCCAGCAGGGGGCGATGATGCTGGTTTCAAAAAGAGCCCCGGTCTCATTGGAACCCATTCAAAAACGCCGATTTTCAGAGTGAAAATAAACATATAAAGCTCCTGGATTCAGAACAGGTTCTGGTCTCTGTCTCTAGTTTCTACAACCTGCTGCTTCACCAGACTCTGATTTCAGATAAATCATCTCTTGATTTTATATTACGAGTTAAAGTTTTGCATAAATTGCCCTATCACAGCGCCTCCTCTGTCCCCGTGATGCGGTCACGTGACGGGCTGGACCAATCACATTTACATCCGGTTTCAAATATTCAATGTGGAGACGTCCTGCTGGACTCGCTGAAGTCTGCAGAACGGCGGTTGGGAACGCTGTGGGGGACGCCATGAAAGGTCTGTCCATTTATTTCCAATCTATGGTTTAGACCTGGAAAGACCTTAAAACCACAAAACCCAGCAGACACGAGGTGAAGGTGACCCGTTCGGATGCAGCAGTGGAGAAAGGTGAAAAACAGGTTGAAACACACGCTGAACAAACGGAAGCTAACAAGGATAGCAATTTTTTGGCTAATGCTACAATCAAGGACAAACTGATGGGGTGATTACTGATCTGAAGGCAATGCTTCTGGAAAATCAGGAAAGAAAAAACAAAAATCAGTATGAAGAAGTAAAGGCCGAAGTAAAAGCCAGACTGGAGGAAGTGGAGGACCATTTCGGGGACAGAAGGGGCAGGACCGCCTGACGGACGCTGTCGTGACTGGGGATGTGCCGATTTAAGATATAAGTTCACGCCACTTCCAGGACCTGCTTTCAGCGCAGAGGCCCCTGGTCATGAAGAGCCAAAGCACAGGCTGGCTGGTCTTCACCACGTATGAAGGACATTACTGTTCTGCTCAGTAAGACGTCCAGTCTGTCCATGGGAGCCATGTTTGACCCTCAGTGGAGAGACGGGGCGATGCAGTCCTGCAGTGCAGCTCTGACCGGACCAGCCTCGCCGTCCTATATAATCCACCGAGCTGAGCAGAGAAGACAGGACAGCAGGGGGAATGACGCCGACATTCTGAGCTTCTGACTGAACCCACACCACATCACACCAGCAGGATTCAGAGGACGGTCCTGTTTCACCTGACCACAAGGGGGAGCCAGAGCACTTTCAAGCCTGAAGGAAACAGGGCTTCAAGTAATCTTGGGCTTTTTTCAGGTTTCAGGGGGGGGGGGGGGGGGGGGTCTGAGGACCAGGAGAGAGGAGTCTGAGGACCAGGACAGGGGGGGTTGCTGAGGACCAGGAGAGGGGAGTCTGAGGACCAGGAGAGGGGGGGTCTGAGGACCAGGAGAGAGGAGTCTGAGGACCAGGACAGGGGGGGTCTGAGGACCAGGAGAGAGGAGTCTGAGGACCAGGAGAGGGGGGGTCTGAGGACCAGGAGAGGGGGGGTCTGAGGACCAGGAGAGGGGAGTCTGAGGACCAGGAGAGGGGGGGTCTGAGGACCAGGAGAGGGGGGGTCTGAGGACCAGGAGAGAGGAGTCTGAGGACCAGGACAGGGGGGGTCTGAGGACCAGGACAGGGGGGGTCTGAGGACCAGGACAGGGGAGGTTGCTGAGGACCAGGAGAGGGGAGTCTGAGGACCAGGATAGGGGGGGTCTGAGGACCAGGAGAGGGGAGTCTGAGGACCAGGACAGGGGGGGGTTGCTGAGGACCAGTATAGGGGGGGTCTGAGGACCAGGATAGGGGGGGTCTGAGGACCAGGATAGGGGGGGTCTGAGGACCAGGAGAGGGGAGTCTGAGGACCACGACAGGGGGGGTTGCTGAGGACCAGGAGAGGGGAGTCTGAGGACCAGGACAGGGGGGGTTGCTGAGGACCAGGAGAGGGGAGTCTGAGGACCAGGACAGGGGGGGTTGCTGAGGACCAGGAGAGGGGAGTCTGAGGACCAGGAGAGGGGGGGGGGTCTGAGGACCAGGAAAGGCAGTGATCTCAGGACCAGGACTGGAAATCTGCTTCAGAAGACGTCCCACTGGCTGTAAGTCCAGCAGGTTTCAGTTGAAGGGACTTCATGCTGAGACTGGAGTCGTTTCCTGGACTAAAAGTTTGGTTTTTGTAAAAACAGACATTCTCAATGACATGTCTTCACAGAGAGGAAGTGGAGCTGCTGTGGTCCTCAGGGGACGTGCGGGGACATCCTGCTTTGGACGTTTTCATGCACTCTGATCACAGGAGCCTCAGCAGCGCTTCTCCAGTCTCACACGTTGTGCTTCTGATTTCTGTCCCGTCACACCGGCGACGAAACACCAGGGCTGGAAATTAGGGGAGTCAACGTCTCCACGGATAATAAATCACAACCTTTAGGAAAATCAATGACCGCCATTTTCCTCCTCCTCGATCTTTTTTCACCTATACATAATGTTTTTTGGGGTGATGATGTTTCCTGAAAGCTTCAGAAAACAACATGAGCTAACTAAATGTTCCCTCTAGTGCAGTGACGTGATCCTCATACAGAATAGATCCATGCAGCGCAATGGCTCAACAGCACAACGCTGATTTAAAAAAAACAAAAACACGCAGCCACGGTGTTCAAGTTGACTGGGAGACGCGCTGGCAGCTAACAGCGAGCGGAGCGCGCTGGCAGCTTTTCTAACAAACTGTGGAGACACTGCTGGGTGGAGGCCTAGTCAGGAAGAGCTGGTTTTCGACTGCAGTACAGGATCCACGAGAGACCAGTCGCCATGGAAACACCCCAACAAGCTGGAGGGAGAGCATCGATGCTAACGCTCACCACTTAGCGGTTCACAAGCTAGCATGAGGGATTTTATCTACAACAAATCAAACAAATGTTTAGGGCTGCAACAACTAATCGATTAAATCGATAAAAATTGATAATTAAATTTGTTGCCAATGACTGTAGTTATCGATTTTTAATTGCCAACTAATCGCGAGTGTTTTCGGACATTAGTTGTAGCTTAGAAGCTGCAGAGAAGAGAGCTCCGGTGAAATTTCCACACGGAACCTCTCACACACGCGGCCATCTTTGTTGTGGGCGCATTTGCGGCACTGGGCAAAGAGCACTCACTGCGCAGGCACAGCAGCGACCACAACAAAGATGGCTGCAACCAGTTCGTCTCAGGCTTGCGATCGTCCGAAAAGATCAAAAACATGGGAGCGTTTCACTCTCGATAAAGTAAAGAAAAGAGTCACATGCAATATTTGCAAAATGGATTTCGCTTGGCACGGGAGCAGGACCGCGATGCACGAGCATCTGAAGAGAAGAGACGTGGGAGTCCTCGAAGCCGATCCAGACTCCCCTCGGTAAGGGAACTTGTTGAACTTGATGTTGGTGAAAGCACACTGTTGTCTCTGTTGGCTTTTAACATTTAATTGTCGTCACCGCGGTCTCTTATCGCCGCCGTGTTCTCTGTTTTGACCGCATGAACGCTGAAAAAGGATCACTCTGGTCTGTGATGGGGGGGTGTATGCGGCTGTATTTTTAGACATATTGTATGTGCGTGTATTTAGACTGGACCCGTCTCTACTAAACTCCCACGATTTTCAAACATCTTCCTTTCGGAGGGAGAGATAAGAATTATTGATATTACGGACTTGGTGAAGAGAAAATTAGTACAACAAATGCATTCTGATGGAAACACTTGCTTTATTTTGTCAATTTATCACTCTGAATTATTAGTAGACCAGTTACTAGGTCAGCTTCACTATAGGTTAGCACAAATTCCATTTTTTTTCTTTTTATTTGTCATTTATTTTGTTTTTTTAATCCAAAGTATTGCAGGCAGAAGAAGACCACAGGCGCCATGGATGACTACATTCAAAAGAAGCAGACTTGTACTCCACAACAAGCAGCTGCCCTCACCCTGTCACTTTTGAATGTGATCATTAAAGACATGAGGCCCATCTCCATAGTTGATGGTGAAGGCTTTCAAGAGACGAGTCACACCTTCAACCCTGAATACATCTTAAGAGCACACTTCACAAGACTGATGGAGGACAAATACAATGAAACACACCTGAAGGTAAGTCTCTATCCCTGCTTCTTTCTTTCTCTCACTCACTCTGAGTAAATATTTTAGTTAAATATTTTAGTGAAGCTGATGTATATTTGACAATACAGTAAATAAGATTGCTGATAAGTTAAGGAAATTATTCTAATCTAAAAGAGTTTTTAAGTTTGGGTCTCTTCTCCTAAAATGTTAACTGTAGTCATGTCTTTTTAAGGTAAAGGAGATGCTTAAAGACAGTAGCTCCCTTGCCTTGACTGCTGATGGACCAGCCGTGCTACAGAGGCATACCTGGGGCTTTCCTGCCATTTCATGACTGACGATTGGCAAATGAAGACCCTGAACCCGGCTACCTCACATCTGGAGGAGAGGCGTACTGCTGAGAACACTGCGACACGGCTGGAGGAGGTTGTAGAAAAATTCAACATCTCGCCGACAAAAATAAAAGCAGTAGTGCACGACAACGAGGCTAACATGGTAGCAGCAATGTGACTACTGGAACAAAAGCATGGATGGGCACACACTCCAGCTCATCGTCAATAATGCCCTCAAAGAAAACATCAGCAGAGCTATAGGTGCCTCAAGGAGCATCGTGGAATACTTCAAGAAGAGTGAGCTGGCTCACACAAAATGAGTGGCGAAGCAGAAGCAGAAGCACTCACCAGAACACAGCATGATCCAGGATGTAAGTACAAGACGGAACAGTAGTTTTTACATGATGGAGACTCCTGGAACAGCGCTGGCCAGTTACTGCAACTCTGACCCTGAAATAACTGCAAAGGGAAAAAATACTTGGACTTGAAGGCAGAGCCGTGGGCACTGCTTGGAGAGTTGGTGGAGGGTTGCAGCCGTTTGAATGTGCTACAGTTTGTGTCAGTGGACAGGAGTACACTACTGCTTCCTGTCTCCCACAGGTGGTCGAAGGGCTGCAGCCGTCCATGCAGCAAGGCAGTTTTGAGACCAGTTCAGGGAAAGCCTTTCTTTCCAGTGCAAAACATGGTGTAGAAGAGAAATGGAGGGATCAGTTCAGTACTGCATCAGCAGGGGGAGCCCAGTGAAAAGCCCACTTCTCATTGCAGCCGCACTTGACCCTCGATTTCTAAAGCTCAAGTTTCTAACACCTGAAGACGGCACCAGGGTGCAAGGGGCAGCTGAAGTCCTTGCTATAAAAGCCAAGGAGAGCGACGGTGGTGGCTCCACACAACAACAGGAATCAGTGTTCAGCAGAACACTCTGCTCTGGACGAGCTCCTTCCTGACTCAGACAGCCAGAACCGGGAGGAGGAGGCAGAACCCAGGAGGACAAAATGGTCCAGAAGGTCAGGGATGAAGTTCAGAGGTACTTTGCAGGGCCACCTCCAGCCAAAAAGGAAGACCCTCTCACATGGTGGGGGAAATGAGAAGAGCTTCCCCACACTGTCAAAGGTCGCAAAGTCTGTGCTCTGTATTCCTGCAACATCGACTCCTGCAGAGCAAATCTTTTCCTCTGCAGGGAAACTCTGCTCTCAGAAGAGGGCCGGCCTCGCCCCACAGCATGAGGAGATGCTCACTTTCCTGTGCATGAATAGAAGGTGGATCTGGAGAGTAGTGCAGTCCCAGGAGGTCAGCCTGCCTCATCAGGTTCAAGACAGCTGTCCAAGTGCAGCAGTTGTATTGTGTAGAGCTGAATGTGTCTGTAAAATTACAAACACGATGTTCCTTTATTGCACTTTTTCATTGAGTTTACTTCATTTTTATTATTGCAGCTACATCCTTGATTTAAAGGAAAAAAATTATGTTTAATTTTACGTTTGTTTACAGAAAATGAGTCACTGACACGTTGCACTAATAAGAGAGAGAATGACAACCAGAATAACTTTTTTTTTTAAAGCAAAGGACTTTGATTTGTGGACAGATTTTGTTTTTTGATACTTTTTTGATACTCAGAACCTTTTATGTTTTATTTATGTACTTAAAACAGTACAATTGTACAGTTTTTGTATAGTTTAGTTAAAAAAACTAATAAAATATCTTTGAGTAATTATTAATTTTGTCTTCATTGTTATTTAGAACAATGTTTTTCAACCAGGAGATACTGTCAGGTTTGATGATTGGGTGAGTCTCTCCACTGCACTGTCATGGTTCAGTTAACAGCACAACTTAGGGTTTGTTCAGATTTTTGTTATTGATTTTGTTTGGTTTTTATCCAATCCTAACTGTAACAATGAAGGTTCAGGTCATGTTGTCATTGCTCCCATTCTCAACAACATCTCTCTGAGATGATCTTTAAAGCCTGATGCTAAAAAAAACTAAAGCAGAGAGTTAGTTGTTGAGTTGTTACCTGTATGTATGTTTTTTCAGTTCCTGCCATCAACTCTGAGTTCATCCACAAAGGCCCAGGTTTCACACAGAGAGAAGAAATATTTTCTCTCTGTTTATTTGATTCCTATTAGAGACACTTTGACTGGAATTACTTTTCATTGTTAATCTGAATGGAAAAAAGTGTGCCTTGGGTCAGAAAAGGTTGAAAAACACAGAGAACATGCCTAAAACAACTTCAAGCTAAACTTAGGAGGTAATTGCAAAAAGAAAGTGTCATTTATCCAATTAGTCAATAAATCAATTAATTAATCGTCCGATTACTCGATTATGAAAATAATCGTTAGTTGCAGCCTTACAAATGTGACAAAACACTGAGTGAACATATCATCAACATAACCGCTGAAAAGGTCCTTTAGTCTAATAACCAGTCTGTGATTTAATGGGATTATGAGGTAGTGTAATTCAATGGAGACAGAGCCCTCCAGTGGTCATATAGTGCAACTGCAATAGAAAAAGATAAATCTATGACGTCACGTCTAACCGGTGACACGGCGGTCAGACGTCCTGGTTACACGAGGAGAAGACATTGTAAATGTTGACACTCCTACTGGAAATGTAGTTTATGCAACTAGTCCATGTGTTCACGGTCACTGATCCCACCTCTGTGTTTTTACAGCATTTCATTTGGAACAGAGTTCTGCCACCAGTACCGAGACGTTCCGGAGCGTCTCCATGTTCTGAGAACGGAGACCGAGATGTTAACGGAAGGCTGATGCAGGAGGCTGGACTGAGCTTCGTGCTGCTCTGACATAACCCAGAGGATATAAACCGGGATTAAACTGCATGAGGATCTCACACACACACACACAAACACACACACACACACAAACACACATGTGACAGTGAGATTAACACTAACACACACATACAGAGTGCATCAACACAACAGAAGTACTCACACCTCTAGTTCTTCTATTGACCTGAGACCATCACAGCTGGTTCTGACCAGGCAGCAGCTCTCTACAGTCAGTACCAAACAACATCCTCAGGTTTGTTTCAACCTGCTGACACTTCCTGTTTCCCCTCTCTGACCTGATGGTGAAAGTATGAGGAATTCACTCTGTTCAAAGAGGTGAGTCATTTCCACTTATGGTTCATCTGAGATGTTCCTCAGTGTGAGTGACCCTGAAGAGGCGGAGCATGGAGCTGGTGGGATTCGTCAACGCTGAGGACGGACGGCCGTCCACATGTCTGACAACCGGAGGACACTGAATCTCACTGCTACGCTCGGTCTGCAGGGTGATGGTTGGTCAAGTGACAGCTTATCAGGAGCTCGGTGGGCTGAGAGGGAGCCAACAGAACCCATCAGCCACAACATTACAACCACTGACACTGGGCTCCTCCGGGACACATCCAGTGGAATTGAAGCTCCAGTTGGAACATGTTCAAGGTGCAGGAGGTATCATTACTACAATAACGCACCACACAGAATAGGGCTGGGTACCGTTGGATGTTTTTCGGTACATGTACTTTTTCGATACCTCACGTACGGTACCGGTTCCTGAACGGTTCTGTTTTCAGTTCCTGCCTTCACGGCGCACAGACGACGCCGTGACTGCATTTACACTTCATGCCACTAGGTGTGCTGTTTGCATGTTCAACCTTATTTTACACAGACACCACAGAGGAAGAAGGCTGCAGGCTCTCTGCAAGCTGTTAGAAAGAGTGTGAGCAGTAAGACGTGGTCACGTTCAATGATGGATGCAGCGTTTTTTCAGTAAAAGAGAAGAACTGAACCATCGTTTCTGCACATGTTCATTGACGCGTTGCCGCTTTAAGATCTGAAACTGATACCTGTACACACGTCTCTTGTTCGGTACCGGTATATACCGAAGTTTTTCGGTCGGTACCACTGAGGTACTGTTAAACAGTACCCAGCCCTACACAGGAACATCCTCCAGCCACAGAACCAATCCTGAAACGCTCATGTGAATAGGCTTGGCGATAATTTATCGTTACCCGTTTACCGTCAAAAAAAAATTCCCCCGGTAAAGAGTTGAAGTTTTGCGATAAATACAATACACTCCCGTTGTGACGTAGATTCAGGCACTACACGGGTCTGCGCCGTAGAGCCTCAGAACGGCTGCCCGGTGACGGCTGCCCGGTGACGGCTCGGGGCTTTACCGCCATGTGACCAGCAGGGGGCTGCTGGGAGGCGGCAGGCCAGGAAGTGGATATGGGGACTAATGTAATAAATGAACATATCCTAATATGTTTAAAGACACTTTGAATCGGCAGGGTCAACATTAGCCAAGCTTTGCTAGCTCACCAACTTTCTATGAGGCCCCTTAGCTGCCCTGAAAATGCCTGAACACAAAAACGTAAATTAGGAACTCTGCATGTGCCTCAGAAATACTGGAAAACATTAAGCACAGGAAATGTGTACCATGATATATAAAAGAATAAAAAACGTTTATATCCCTGGATTTGTTCAGTTGTTTGTAGTTTGATTTTATAAGCAAAGAAAAGCTAAGAGGTCACGTTACTGCTGCTATTTGCACTGTCGCCCTTCCGTTTGTGCCAAAGAGTTTCAATAAATGTTCAGTCTGTTCTCACATTTCAGACTGGTGATTTGAGTCATTACAGCCTGCAGTACCGGTGAACTAAAGAAACTAAGACTTAATTGGTACAGTAGAGCAGGATTTGGTATTATTTTATAGCAGCAAAGACTGAGGTGGTGACAGAATAACAGTCCAGAAGGTGGAGTTTAAATAGTAATTTTTTTATCGCAACATTTACTGTTATCGGGATGAATTTTTTAGTCAATATAGCCCAGCCCTACATGTGAAGAGGAAATGCAGAGCAGGATCCACCCGAAAACCTTCCAGGGTGTCCACAGACGAAGAGGACGACAGGACGAGCCGGAGTCCGGGTCACACTTACATTCTTATAGACTTTCAGCACCACAGCTGAGGGGTGGAAGTCCATGTGGAAGTCGTCCACCAGCACACTGAGCTTCCTGATCTCCTCTGCCATGGCGTTGGACACCTGCAGCAGAGCACAGAGCGGCAGTCAAGAGCCCATCCAGGCCCAGAGGCCACAAGCAAGGCACTTCTGCAGTCAGCCGGGAGACGACAGAGAAGCAACGCTTCAGGACACCACGGCATCACAATCCTGTTACTGCGGCATGGTGCAGGGGGGCGTGCCAGGGGGCGGGCGCGGCGGCATGGTGCAGGGGGGCGTGCCAGGGGGCGGGCGCGGCGGCATGGTGCAGGGGGGCGCGGTGGCGTGGAGCGGGGAGGGGGGGCGGCGCGGTGCCAGGGGGCGGGCGCGGCGGCGTGGAGCGGGGAGGGGGGGCGGCGCGGTGCCAGGGGGTGGGCGGCAGGTGCGGCGGCATGGTGCCGGGAGGCACGCGGCAAGGTGCAAGCGGGCGGGCGCGGCGTGGAGCAGGGGGGCGGAGCGGCGTGGAGCCGGGAGGGGGGGCAGCGTGGAGCGGGGGTGGCGTGGTGCTAGGGGGGCGGAGCGGCGTGGAGCGGGGGGTGGCGTGGTGCAAGGGGGTGGGCGCGGCGGCGTGGTGCCGGGGGGCGGAGCGGCATGGTGCAGGGGGGCGGGCACAGTGGCGTGGTGCCGGGGGGGCCGC
The DNA here is from genome assembly GCF_902148845.1 of Salarias fasciatus. NCBI lineage: Eukaryota > Metazoa > Chordata > Actinopteri > Blenniiformes > Blenniidae > Salarias > Salarias fasciatus. The sequence continues at coordinate 33,258,044 of NC_043764.1, forward strand.
ATGGTGCTGTGGATTCAGGCGTGGCGTGGAGCCATGGTACCTGGGCGGCGGGCCGACACTGCAGGCCTCACCTGTCTCTCCACCTCCTCCGTGATCTTCCTGATCCGAGCCTTGCAGTCCGCTGTCAGCAGGTCCAACTGCTTGTCTATGAACTCCAGTCGGTCCTGACGGTCCTCCTTGGTGTCCAGGCAGTACACTCTACACACAGAGACACACACACAGACACACATACAGAGTTCGTCATTCTGTGTATGAACTGCAGCATCCACCCCAAACGCCACTGGTGGAGGTGGGTTCTGGACACGTCCTGCTCTCTGAACCGGAGCAGCTGCTGTACATCTGAAGAACTCCCAGCTTTCTCGCAGCTTCAGGTCAAATACGGCTCGGATCGTCTGTCGATGTTGAAGACAAATGGAAGAAGCTCCAGCTGGACTGAGCCGGCTCAGAATGGTGGGATGTGCAGGGACTTGATGTGGAAGGAGACCGGGAACTCAGAGCTCCTCCTGAGGGCAGGGTTCCAGCCGGGGCTGAGCCAGACCACCGGGTAGGACCCCTCAGTGTGAAGGGGGAGGGGGGGCTCCGCTCATATCTTCTGGGTCTGTCCTGCACTGCTAAGGTTCTGGGAGGACTTCATTCAAATAGACCAATGGAACAGAACCGAGAGGGAACGTTCCTCCACCTCTCTGCTTCCAGGCTGTTTTTGTATTTTATTGTTTTTTAATCAGGTGGAGAGTCTGAACCTGTCACACTGTGTGAGACTGCCAAAGAACCTCGTCCAGTAAAGGTTCAACTAAAGCCAGCCGTCTGCCTCCAGAGAGGAGTTTCCTCTCAGACAAAGCCACCTCCTTGTCGGCCTGGTCACAATCTTGCTGTGAAATGTATTGTGTGTGTTGTTATTGTCTTCTAATGTGGTGTAGGCTCGTGTTTGAATGCATTTGAGAGTGTGTTTGGACAGCCAATGGCTTACTGAAACAACAACATGCATTTATTTCTGCATGTTTCATTGATCATCTTCGCCAAGACGATTTGATGTAAGGTTTTTTGTTGGAAAAAGGGCGTTATATCTGGTCAAAACAAGATTGTTTGAATTTTAGGAGCTTCATTTTCAAAAGAAATCAGAAATATATTGAAATACTGTGATGTTTTTTTATAATGGATGTGATTACTTTTATTTTGCAGGTTGTTTCGTGCAAATTCGAGCTGTGGGGGCCGAGCTGTGTTCCGCGAAGCTGGAAGCTCAACTCGTTATATATTTCTCTATTTCAGCTGATTTTTGACTTAATGGAGACTTATTTTTTTAAATAAGCACAATATAAGCCAAGGCCATGTCTAAAATATATCTATTATGGTATTGGATCAGTTTCTGACCAAAAATAGCATCAGCAATATACTATCTATGAAGTTACAAAGGCTGAACTAATATAGTATCTCCATGTCCAGAATTTCCGGTAGTGTCCGTACCCCATGTAGTGTCCATACCCTCGCATTTTGTTATTCCACTTAGAAGTTGAAATTCTTGATATTATTGGAACATGTGAGCATGTTGAAAAGGGGTGTATTTATCTACAACTCTCAAGACAACATATTTGCCTAAAAGTACATCTTTTACCCACAGAAAACTAACGCAGAGAATCGAAGCAAGGACTTTGAATTCCAAAATTCCTCTTTTTGAATAACTCGCATAATGCTACGGGAACATTCTCATTTGGTAAATTTGGTAATGGTAATTGCCAGATAATTTAAACAACAATTTCAGTGACTTTATGTTATTTCACTGCACTGCCAGTTAGAGGTCGACCGATTCATGGGATTGGCCGATTCATCGGCCCGATAGGACGTTTTACAAACTTCTGAGTGTCAAGATTTCAGAAATAATGCAGTTGTTGTTGTTCATTTGATACAAATCAGTTAAGAAACATAAATTACAGCAATCCAGCAATGTGCAAATTGTATGTGCAGACATTTATATTAAGTTTGCAGAAAGATCATTTATTTTCCACATATTTCATCACATTTGCACGTTATAGAGTCTTTTGTGGTCATTTGATGGGCAATAAAGCAGAGTTCTGTTCATATATTTTACTAAATTAAACAAACAACTGAGTTTATTAAGTTGTAGTGATGCTCTTCATCTGTTTTAAGTCTTGTTATGCTATCCAAGTCATGCTAATGTAGAGTCCATACCCCATTTTACCTCGACATCTTTAACTGATCACCATTTTACTACCAAATAAGATTACTGGATGAATTTTTTTGCATCTGATTGCTCGAAAACTGTAGTATAGTGAAAATAAAAATTGGCACAGTTTGTTGAGGCTGAATTTTTTAGTCTGCTGTCCACCTGGAGTCAATGTTGATTGTGACCAGGCCGTTCTGGAAGTGGTGCAGGTGCACATCTGGACTCCCCCACCCCCCCCCCACCTCTGCTCCTGTGCAGCCACGTGGACCGAGTCCATGATGCGGCGCAGGGCTTCGGAGATCTGCTTGGCTCTCACAGTGTGCTGCTCAAACTTGGTCTTCACCGCAGACTGCGAGATGCACTCCTGCACACAACAACCAGAGCAGAGATTCAGCCCGACCCTGACCCTGGATCTGCTCCAAGGAACACAAAACATCACACTGATGGGAAGAAGAGAGGATCTCACCTCGAATCTCCTCTCGAAGTTCTGAAACTCAAACATTCTGGCCTGAAATCCCTCTGCAAGAGCTCCACCTGAAACACACAGCAGGAAGACCGCTTTACCGTGAGCTTTACCGTGAGCCGCTGTATCAGCGGGGGGGGCAGATGCTTCTCCATCACCCTCCTCAAGTCTTTCCCATCTTTATGCCCCATTCTTCAAAACTTCCACATCTCTGTCACTTTGTGGAACATTTCTGATGAAGAGGTGAAATGATTCACTGGTCATCTGGAGCGTCTCCCGTCGATGTGAGGAGTCTTCATTCTCACTGGATCTGAGCCGGTCCGTAAGCAGAGGGGGTCAAAGGTCACGCTCACCTGCTTCGGGCATCCCCTGGGCCTTCTGTACCCGGGCCTGCAGCACCTCCTTAGCAGACACGAAGAAGATGCGGTCGCCGGCCTGTCCTCGGTCCACCACGCCCAGCTCCTCCACCAGGAAGTGAGTGCAGCGGTCCATGTGCTGCCTGCGCACCTGAGAGACACCGCGGGCCGGAACAGACATCACTGACCGGAACAGACATCACTGACCGGAACAGACATCACTGACCGGAACAGACACCACTGACCGGAACAGACATCGCGGGCCGGAACAGACATCACTGACCGGAACAGACATCGCGGGCCGGAACAGACATCACTGACCGGAACAGACACCGCGGGCCGGAACAGACATCACTGACCGGAACAGACATCACTGACCGGAACAGACATCGCGGGCCGGAACAGACACCACTGACCGGAACAGACACCACTGACCGGAACAGACACCACTGACCGGAACAGACACCACTGACCGGAACAGACATCACTGACCGGAACCGACACCACTGACCAGAACAGACACCACTGACCGGAACAGACATCACTGACCGGAACCGACACCACTGACCGGAACAGACATCACTGACCAGAACAGACACCGCGGGCCGGAACAGACACCGCTGACCGGAACAGACATCACTGACCGGAACCGACACCACTGACCAGAACAGACACCACTGACCAGAACAGACATCACTGACCGGAACCGACACCACTGACCAGAACAGACACCACTGACCAGAACAGACACCACTGACCGGAACAGACATCGCGGGCCGGAACAGACATCACTGACCGGAACAGACATCACTGACCGGAACAGACATCACTGACCGGAACAGACATCACTGACCGGAACAGACATCACTGACCGGAACCGACACCACTGACCGGAACAGACATCGCGGGCCGGAACAGACATCACTGACCGGAACAGACATCACTGACCAGAACAGACACCGCGGGCCGGAACAGACATCACTGACTGGTTTTTATTTTCATTATGATATGAATTTTTCATGTACCGCGATGGCCCATATGCACGCAACACTTCCGCGTTCTGTCTCAGGTGCGCAGCTCGGAAACAGCTGACCCAAGCCTGTGAGCCAGTGAGCGGCTGCTCTCCGTCGGCTCCAGACCCGGTCAGCACCGCGCAAAATGCAAGAAACTGAAGAGAGATTACAGAAAAAAAGGATCACAACAGCTGCAGTGGGATCCTGAGGAAAAACCGATGGTGTTTTGACGCCATGGACCGAATTTATGACCATAGACCGGCGAGTGAAGCAGAGGAGGCGGGGTGGACGGAGCGGCCGCCCGGCTGAGGAGGAGCTGATGGTAAGTTTTAAACTCTGAACAACCACCAGTGTTCCCATGCAGTTATCCACAGCTGAAATCTGAGGTTTTTGTCTTGAATATGTATCCACGCAGCGCGCTAGCTGGTTAGCATTAGCACGCGGCTAAGCTAGTTAGCTTTGCACCCAGCTGGACAACATGTTCCATGTAGTGTTGTCCTGTTGCATGAAGTGTGGTTTGTGTGACGTTTCTGCAGGAGGACAGGAGTCCCTCCTGGACCAGGAGTCCTTCTCTGGGCCCAGGGGTGGAGAAGGGAGGAGCAGGATGGAGCATCCACTCCACCTCCACCTCCAGCCGGACGGTCCTGTGTTATGAAGC